>NC_041234.1:80739025-80785554 GCF_002837175.3 Physeter macrocephalus | reverse complement strand
TCCGGAGCCGGTGCCCCGCAACGGGAGACGCCACAACAGAGGGAGGCCCGCGTACCACAAAAAAAAAAAAAAAAAACAACACATGCCTAAAGACAAAATTCTTTTTATTTATACCCATCACAGTGTACACCGTCTGCCTCTAGTGGGCAGCCTCCGAGCACAAAAAGTCAAACTCTCCAAGAAGTGAGTGGCCTGTGCCCCAGCTGCTGGACATATGTATGCCTTCATGCCCCCAGCCTGGAAATATGGACAGAGCTGTTTCATCATTTTTAAAATAAAGTTCTGACAGTGGGAAAATTTTCTTGATTTTTAAAATTTCATCTGCACATCCATATCTATCAATAGAGAAAATATCCCCCACTCCAGCTCTATAAATACAATGAATGATTAGTCCTTCAGATTTTAAAAAGCATTCCTACATTTTTTATGGATTGGATTATACGCTTTCCTTTCACTCTTTTACCCCCCCCCCCCACTATTCGTCAATGGGAAAGTTCTGCCTAAATGAAGTCCTTCATCTCATTTCAACCCAGTTATCACACTTAATAATGGGCTGGCAACCATCTTCATTACCTTTTCATTACAGGATCTGAACTATGCTTTGTCAAGATCACTCCTTCATTCTTTACCCGACAAATGAGAGCCTCAATTATGTTCTGGAGGCGTGGCCACGTGAGGCATTACAACCAACTCTTCAACTCCTGATTACCTCAGGCCTGATGAGCCTCCTTGGGTATTACCCACTAGCCTGAAGCTCTTCTCAAATGCACTGATGTTAATTTGAAGGCTGCAGCTTCAAATGTGTCTGTGGGAGACAGGATATCAGCACTGCCCACCAACCCCTCTAGCCGAATTTCTGCTACTCTCTCAAATCCAGGATGCTTGCCAGTGAGCTTATCTCCAATGCCAAATCTTCTCTGTCTCTCATGTTCACAGTCATCCAAGCCAAAAATTTTGGAAGCCATCCCTGAATCTTGCCTTTCCCTTCTCACTGACCTTCTCCTGCTCCACCCGTAAGACATTTCTGAAAAGTTACTCAAATTCTTCCCCTCCTCTCCATCCTCATAGACGTGAAAGTCCAGGCCCTTCTCATATCTCGCTTGGACTACTGCCATACACTTCTAAATGATCTTCCAAGTTTTCCATTCCAGTCTGTTCTTTAAACTGCAACCAAAGTGATGTTTCTGATGTACAAGATCATGTCCCTTGACCGCTCAAAACCTGCAGTGGCTCCTGGTACGCAAATCCCTAAGCCTAGCTCCCCTGCCTCACCAGCGACTGCCTGTCTTTCCTGTCCCCAGCCACAGCTCTTCACACACCGTACCCCTCAGTAAATACTCACCACTCCCCGACATGCCATTCACTTCTCTGCCATTGTTCTCTGGTTCCTTCCACTTTGCCTCTGTGCCTATCCATTGAGATTCTACTTATCTTCCAAGACAGCTTCAAATGCCACTTCGTCCAAAAAACTGCACTTCACTGCCCTGTGTGAATTCTTTCCCCTGCAGTGCTCTGACCACATGTTTGTCTACAGATCTCCTTCCCAGTTAGATGGGTGCCTCATTTCCTTCGTATCTCTAGGACAAGGCCCAGTGCATTGCACATAGTAGGCACTCATTAAATCTTTATGGGATGAAACTGGGTGGGGATTTCCCCCACCCAAAGTTCACTAATAATCAAAAGTTGTTTGCATTTGTCGACCTTAAGATTCCTCCTACTGCTTCCCACCAGAGCAGGGATGCGTCCAAACTCTGATAGGAACGCTAGGAGCCAGGCTCCAAGGTACAAGATGTGTTCACAATAACAAATGATTGCTACTTTCCCATTAGCTAGCATCACAACAAACAGGAATCACAAAATAAACTCACTGCCATTCCCTGCTCCAGAACTCATGATTCTATGGTAAGTCGATCAAAATCACCAAGTCTATCACTCAAGCCCTTTCAAATCAGGCCCCACCCTATCAAAATGGCTGCCTATCACTTTCCAAGAGAAGTGCTCGTGAAGCGGAACCGGACCTCCTCCCTCACAGAGCTACCCTAACCCTCCTTGTTAGGAAGCAGTTATGTTGTGGGCCCTTGCCCATTCAGCTCTTTCCTGTCTCCACCCTCATACCACTTCTCCCACTTTCCATGCCTCTCCCAAACCAAATCTTAGTCAAGTCCTGAGCTTAATTTACCTAGGTGTTAAGTTAGAAACAGTAGCTTGGTTTTCCAACCGTATTGACTAGCACATTAGTCAAGGTCAGAGACTTCTCATGTTTTTTTTTTTTGGTTTGTTTTTTCTTTTTTTCTTTTCATCTCTCCTCAAACACCTCCCAGACCAGACACTTAGTAGGTCTTACTAAATATAGGTTGATATATTCTCATCTCATGAGACTTCACTTAATTAAGTACTATTAGAGTGAACTGCTTTGGTTAATTCATTTCTGCATTAGCTGAAGTTTAACCTTTGGATTGCTGAAGATCTTTTTCTAAAAAGTCCGAATTCATTTTTTTGCCTAAGCAGAGAATTGTGATGAGAATAAAATTTTCTGGATTGACTAAGGATTTGTCAGGTCCTTAGGGTCATCACCCTAGACCTTGATGCCAAGGCAGTATAAGAATAGAGCCTGGTGGTGTGAAAAGAGCATAGAGCTAGCTGGGGATCTGAAACCCTGGGTTTACATTCCACCTCTGCCTCCTCAAGGAGATACGTGACTTTGGGAAGTCAGTTCCTACTCCCAAAAGACATGAAGACATTAAACTAGACAAGTTCTAACCCAGCACCAAGAAAACAGATTATATGACGGTTGCTGAGGTCTTTGGTCAAGAAGACCAGCTGCATATGTGCTAAATTGGAAAATCTCTCCCTGGCAGTCTTCATTTTTTTCTCTCTTACTTTCAAAGTTACAGAGAAATAAAAAGAGTACTATTACAAACTCCCATGATCTCAGCATCCAAAGTTAATAATGTTAACTTTTTTCCAATTTGCTTTCAGTAGCTTTGTTTTATTAAAGAAATAAAGCATTGCAGATATAGCTAATGTCCCCTTTTAACCACCATACACAGCCCCATCCTTATCTCAAACGCCTGCCTGGATGTAACCACTATTCCTTCCAACTTTTAGACTCTTACATACATAGGTGGATACCCTGAAGAAAAAATATTGTAGGGATTAAAAGTTTATCTTACCATAGGGGGTAGAGGTGGGAATAAAAGCCAGTTAACTGAGGGCTCTTATGAGGTGGGTTCTAGTCAACTGAGGTCTAAGAGAGTATACTTACAGCTGCGTACACACCCCACACATGTGCAACCTGCACCTCTAACACACAGAGCCTGAGTGGGGACCAACCTCAGAGTCTACAGGGGTTTTCTGCCTGAAGTTAGTTGTTTCCACACCATGTGTGGCCACACAGATTTCAGGATGAGATCTCTGGTCCTGTTGGAGTTCTGCTCTGTTGTGGGGAGAGTTCTGATTCATGGCAGAGACACAACTGTTACTCATCAAATAGCCAGGCTCTACAAGTTACAGGCATGAAGCAGGGTCCACATCTTATGTTCTAATACTTGGCTACCTCTATTTTAAATCAAATTCTGGGTCTACTAGGATATACAGACTTCAAATAAGTGCCCAATAGGGCTTACTCTTATTCTTTAGATAACTTATTTCCCTCTCCATTTCTAAGTTTAGCACACCATTCAGCTACCATAAACCCCTCCTCTTTTTTTTTTCACATCTTTATTGGACTATAATTGTTTTACAATGGTGTGTTAGTTTCTGCTGTATCACAAAGTGAATCAGCTATACACATACCTATATCCCCATATCGACTCCCTCTTGCGCCTCTCTCCCACCCTCCCTATCCCACCCCTCTAGGTGGTCACAAAGCACTGAGCTGATCTTCCTGTGCTATGCGGCTGCTTCCCACTAGCTATCTATTTTACATTTGGTAGTATATATAAGTCCATGCCACTCTCTCACTTCATCCCAGCTTAACCTTCCCCCTCCCCATGTCCTCAAGTCCATTCTCTACGTCTGCGTCTTTACTCCTGTCCTGCCCCCAGGTTCTTCAGAACCTTTTTTTTTTTTTAGATTCCATATATATGTGTTAGCATACGGTATTTGTTTTTCTCTTTCTGACTTACTTTACTCTGCATGACAGACTCTAGGTCCATCCACCTCACTACAGATAACTCAGTTTCTAAACCCCTCCTCTTAACAAACAGTGGAAGCCCTCTCCAAGCTCTGACTATCAGGGGACTGTGAAGATTAAATACGTTAATGTACTTCAAGCCCTTAGAACCAGAACAAACGGTGCCTTGCACACATACAATGATCAGTAAATCTTTCCTTTACTACCTCAACTACTACTATTTCTTCTTTTAATTATATATCTATTTCTTAAATTATTCTATTGTACTTCTCAAGTCTTTACATACAACAATATACATTATTTCAATGAAAATTGTCTTTTACACCATCTTTATATTAAAGTTAGGTCATTAAATTGTTTTATAATTAAATTGTTTTTTTCAAATTTGGGGCATAGGTAAGTCATATTACTTATAAATTTCATTTCAGGACAGTAAAGGGCCATTAAGTAATATTTTAGCATGATATATATGTTTCAATATTAACTGTATATAATAGTATAGAGTAATATGTGTGTATCACTCTACACTATTATCATACGTATACTTGCTATATTATAACAATATTATATTATTGAAGACTGCATATATTTATATGTATATATTATATATACATTTACTCTATTACAGATTGCTTATCGTAGTTTATAAATTTGCATATATTTATATGTGTTTAAGTTTATGTAGTTATATAATGTGTATTTATAATATAAAATAAATTGTTGTAACTAAATATATATAATTATATTTATATGTTTACTATAATAGGTTGAATCGTATGAAATTGCTGTTTAAGTCAAAAAGATTCAATAGTGGACTTCCCTGGTCGTGCAGTGGTTAGGAGTCTGCCTGCCAATGCAGGGGACACGGGTTCGAGCACTGGTCCAAGAAGATCCCACATGACGCGGAGCAGCTAAGCTGGTGCGCCACAACTACTGAGCCTGTGCTTTAGAGTCCACGAGACACAGCTACTGAAGTCTGCGTGCCTAGAGCTCATGCTCCGCAATAAGAGAAGCCACCGCAATGAGAAGCCCGTGCACAGCAACGAAGAGTAGTCCCCGCTCGCTGCAACTAGAGAAAGCCTGCGTGCAGCAACAAAGACCCACCGCAGCCAAATATAAATAAGTAAATTTATAAAAAAAGACCAAATATTGGGCTTCCCTGGTGGCACAGTGGTTGAGAGTCCACCTGCCGATGCGGGGGCCACGGGTTCGTGCCCCTGTCCGGGAAGATCCCACATGCCGCGGAGCGGCTGGGCCCGTGAGCCATGGCCGCTGAGCCTGCGCGTCCGAAGCCTGTACTCCGCAACGGGAGGGGCCACAACAGTGAGAGGCCCGAAAAAAAAAAAAAAAAAAAAAAAAAAACCAAATATTGACAACTTCATATGATTCATCCTAATATATATCTTATATAAGATGTCATAAATTCAAATAAACGTTTGTTATATAAAATTGCAACTATCCTCAAAAGGGAGGGTAGAACCAGATGGAGTTGAGAGCTACTCTGTTAGTTGGTTAATATTGTTATTATTTGTCATTACAAACCGGTCCATGCTAGGGCCCTTCAGATAGTTCATAAAATCAGCAGAGCTTCTTTTAACTCCAGGCCTTTGCAATGGCTGTGCCCTATGCCTAGTGCACTGTTCCCTCAGACATCCACATGGCTCACTGGCTACCAACCTCCTTCACTTATCTGCTCAAATAATTTCGGGGTGAGGAGAATTTACTGATTCCAGGATTGATCAGACAAAGGAATGTGTAGCTTGATAACCTCTTCCAACTCACTTCATCTCCAGAAGAACCTTCCAGACCCTGAGCACTTCCTTTCCTTCCCCCATCTCCCAAGTGCATCCACTTGCAAAAGAGTTTGTGGTCTGTACTGTGAACCCCTGCCTCCCCCACGTAGGTGTCCAGGAAAGGAGGAAGGGCGGTAATGGAAGGGGGAAGCAGTTTTTCCTGTCTCTCTCTACCCAGTTGTTCCCCCCACCCCCAGTCTGGTCCTCCAATCCACCCCTGTGGCTGGGGGCAGCGGCAGCCTTGGGGCACCTGGAAGTGTCCATTAGTGGGTTAGTCCACGTGGCCTTGAGGAGGAAATGTCCATGGCCTTGGTTCCATGGAGTGCCACTCCTCAGTGACTACCAGAAGATAGCACTTTCTGGGGAGAGATGCAGAGGGGCACTCTGAGCTGAGGGGATGCTGGCAGGGTGTCAAAACCGGTGCCTGCACTCCAAGTGACTGAGAGGTACTGTGCAGTGCAGGTACTTACCTATAGCATTGATATGGCCTAGGTGGTGCTCAAGGGGGTGCCACCCACTGTGGAGCTGGCCCTGTCTTCCCTGCCAGGGAAATAGCCAAGCTCAAAGCACTTTCTGGGTTCCTGGGTATAGACTGTACCTGCAAAGTGTTGGCACCATTATCAGAGTTTCACCACCTAGGATGCTGGTCTTTGCCTCCCAGAAATGGGTATGGTTACAGGACATCCCACAATGTTGCTATATGCATTTAGGTTAACATTAGAGGATTAATATATGTCTCAGTGTACGGGTACTGATTGTCCCCAGGGTAAAGGGGGCATAATTATTGCATATCCATAATATTATTATTTATAATTCTACAATATTATAATGCTATAATATTAGCCAGGACGCACCACCAGGGAGGCTTGTGTTATGCTTTACTTGCTGTTAATTGGGGATAATTACTGTGCATTATTATTATTATTTGTGTTTACATTATTGTAAATTACTTATATTATTTAATTATTTTACCTTTATAATACCCATTATTATAATTAAGGTCATAATTAAATGATTCTATCATTAATCATTATAATGATTAATAGTAATAGTAATACAATCACAATTGTATTACTATTACTATGTATACCGTAATTGTATTAAGTATTACAAGTATTATAGTATTATAGTAAGTGTAACACAGGTTAATAATTTAGCAATACATATAATTAGTAATAAATTAATTCTGTACTGCTAAGAAACCCTGCTGTTCCATACTGCTAAGAAACCTTTTATCTCATCAGAATCAGGATAACTGAGGTAGAGCATTAATGAAGTTACTTGCATGATTGTGATATTTTTAAAACACTATAGTAACTACCACTCCTGGTAATGCTGGTGTGGTATTTTCTTCTCTGGGAAATGGCATAATTATATCACATGGTTAATGTTGTTATTGCTGTTGTTGTTTTTATTATCACTAATGTTATTTTATCATCTATCCTAATGATGGACACCAATATACAAATAATGGTATTATCTGTTCCTGCCTGTGAAATGGAGATGATTTTGGAATATTGATAATTTACATTCTATTGCTATTATAGTCATAATTAATACCACTACTGAGAATCTTGGCATGCATCTGTAAAATGGACATAATTTTGAGGCATCACTGATACTGTTATTATTTGCATTTACGTTAGTGCTAGAGTCACAGTTACTATTAGGAATGAGTATTTCTTGTAAACTATGGAGAAATTCACACCTCAGAGGGTTTTTGTCAGACTTAAAATGACTTTGAACTTGGTACACAGTAGTAAGGATAATAATATTAATAATAGGAGACTTTAACTCCTTACTGTGTATCAGGCACTGCTTTAAGCACTTTACATGCATTGACTCGTTTAGTTGTCAAAGCAACCTTATAAGTAAGATAGGTATTATAGATATGCCCAGTTTACATCTGTGCAAACTGGGACTCAGAGAGGTTAAATGTCTTGCCTGAGATTCCACAGCCAGCTTGAGTCCATGTTCCATTCTTTTAACCACTACTACTCTCTTGGGTATTAATGGGAATAATTATCACATGTAACTAATAATTTTAGGCCAGTTATTATCTTATTATTATGATGTATCAGACAAGAATTTCTTTCTTTTTCATCACAAAACGGTCACAGGCACAGGGAGTGGCTAGTGTTGGAGGTTCTAATGTTGGGGATCCAGGCAGGGGTGGGATGACCAGTATAAAGAGGGGCTGAATCTCTCCCTCCTCATGTTGTCAGGAGACTCATTTAAAGTAGCTCAAGCCAAAAGTACCTGGTAGAGTGTCGGTGCACAACAAATGCTTCTCAAAAATTTGTTAATCCTTCATTATAGCCCTTGGCTCCTAGTAGCCCAGGTAAAAAGCATGAGCAAATTTTAAAAAGGAGAAATGCGAAGGAAAGATATTATTCCCAGAGCTCAGTCAGTGAGTGTTCTTTTCTCTCTCCATCTGTGGCACCGCCGCCCCCCTCCACTTTATCCACCTGCCCTGCCCTCCCTGCGCAAAGGAAGACTCATCATGTCAACAGTCTATTGTTCATGGCTGTTTATGTAGCTAGTATTTGACATCACACAGTGGTACAAGGCTTCTAGGCTGCATGTGTCCAATATGTACTTGGATAAGGCCCAGCTCAATTGATGTAGCCTGGAAGACTATGGAGGGAATGGAATGAGTCTCCATTCCCTGGGGTGCTGAAGGGTTGAATGATGATGATGTCTGGGTGAATGAGGAATTGAGAGAAGGAAGAGGGGAGATTTGTTAATGGATAGAGGTTTGTCAGCAAGAGTTCCCTCCATGAGTAGTGGGAGGTTGAATGTGAGACTTACCAATAGGATTGGTCAGAAGTCTGCTTAAGAAGCAGTCAGAACCCCAGGTTCACCACCCCAACATCAGTTCCACACACTAGTAGAAGGCTGGATAAAAGATCTCTAGAGGGTACAACAGAAAGGGTGTGATTTACATGGGCATACCTACCCACACTAGGCCACGGTTTCCTGTTAATGATTATTTATCTGCCACTGAGCTTGGGCATTTTACAGAAACTTTGAAAGTAACAAAGCCCAGACTGCCAGGGTTCAGACCATTGGGACAAAGAGCCCCAGATTCAGAACCCCTTCCCTCCACCAGACCATGGAGGCCTGACCACTCATTTTCCCTCCTGCATGACCCCTGGAAAACCAGAGTTAGATGCCAGAGACCCCATTTTCTTGTTGGTCTCTGCTTTGCTTCTGGCTCTGTCCCAAACCACTCCTGAATAAGCCTGCAGTTTTTACCTACTGTATCTCTAGCTCATTAAATGTGACTCAGACAAAGATGTGATCCTGGACACCAGATACGTCCCTACCACATAGGTAGGTCTCACCATGCAATTCCAGCGGGGCAAGGAATGACCTCATTTAAGTGGCTAGGTGGGGAGGAAGGCTTTTCATACTCTTTTTAGGAGACTTGGGAATGGGAGAATCTTAAGTCCCAGAACCCTGAGAGCCCTCCTGACCCATTTCTCCCTCTTTCAGTCCTCACCTCCAGTCACTGTAGCTCAATTTCTGGGGCCCATCAATATCACTAGATCATAAGTTGTTAAGAGATAACCATTGCCAGGGTATGTCTACCATCTTCTCCCTACATCCATCTCCCCAGCCAAAACATAAGCTCCTGGACACTGCTTTGGCTGAGGGTGTGGGGTAGGTCTTTAGAGCCTGATGTTCCTAGTGAAATCCTAATTCCCTGCCCCCAAAACCCATAAACTCTCATGTAGTACAATGACCCCCCAAAAGATGCCCCATCCTCATCCTCAGAACCTGTGAATAGGATGAAATATCACTTATGTGATAATGTTATGTTATATGGCACAGTTGACCATAAAATAGAGAGATTATTCAGATGGACCTGATCTAATCACATGGGGGCTGAAAAGCAGCATGTTTTCTCCAGCTATAGCAGAAGGGGGAGTCAGAGAAACCTGCCTGAAGTGTGAAAAGCACACGATGCAGGATTGCTGGCTTTGAAGACGGAGGGGGCCACTTGAGAAGGAATGACAGCAGCCTCAAGGCACAAAAAGTGGCTCCCAACTGAAAGCCAGCTCAGTCCTCCAGTCCGCAAGAACTGGATTCGGCCAGCACCCTGAATGAGCCTCCATCCAAGAGCCCAGCTCGGGTGACATTTGACTTTGGCCTTATGAGACCCTAAGCGGAAAACTCAGGTGACCCCAGCTGGACCTACCAAACAGTGAGTTAATAAATAGGTGTTGTATTAAGCTGCTAAAAAAAAAAAAATTGTGGTAATCTGTGATGGCAGTGGTAGAAAACTAACATAACTTCTTAATCCCTACCCGTTTTCTTTTCCCTTCACAGATTTTTAGGGCCCTGAGGAGGCCTCACACATCAGCTCTTCCCCTTGTCCATCCAGGAGGATGACTGGTTTTGTCCATAAGGTAATGTCCCCAGCCTCTTGCCCTTGCCGCCTTTGCCCTGCTCAAACTCTTTGCCCTCAGGTCTTCCACACATACATTTCACCCACCGAGTTTCCTCCAACTGTCCTGCCAGGACTGCCAAGCACAGCTGATGCTCTCCTCACCCGAGGGCATCCTGGCCTTCTGGTACTGATGGTTGGCAGACCACAGGGTGTTCTTGTCCTGGGGCACACTGTGCTGACCCTCTCAGCATGGTCTCTGCCCCTCTCCAGGGTCCTTGAGGGTTGGGAATATGCAATTCTCAAAAACACAATAAGGTATACTTTTGTTCGAGCTTAGCCGAGATAGGGTCTCCTGGAAAGGATGTGACAATTCTGTGAATGTGTCCTTCCCAGGTGATCCCGCAGCCTCAGGGGCTGCTCCCTGTGACTTCCAGCTGTCCCTGATCCCTCTAGCTCTCTTCACGTCCCCGTTGTTTCCCCCTTTTCAGGATAGAGAATAAGGACAAGAGGTAGTGGAGGGGGGAGTGCTGTGGCCCTTCCACCCACAGGTGCTGCCCTGCCTCCATTGCCCAACCTCATGCTCCAGAGCCAGTGAAGCATGCTGCCTATGGGTGGATGCATGCATGAACCACCCCATCAGCTAAACAATGCCACATGCTTCAGCTGCCTACCCAAGAGGCCTGGGAAATATGACAAGATCCTCATAGATCCCAGTTGTCAGCTTCACACTTGACGAAAGACTCACCAAGACTGGCTCCCTTCGCGATGATGATCATCTTATTATTGTTATTACTTGCGGGACAGCAAACAGCATGAACATCAGCATATTTGCATAGGTTTCCCATGTCGCTCAACTCCCACAGGAATGACACAGAACAGTCCAGGAGGCTGCTGTGCAGCAGAGTTGAGGAACACTGAGCTTGGGGAATCCACCAATTCACAGCAAGCAGCAAGCCCAGTCTTTACCCTGAGAGAGACTTTGCAGCACACAACCTTAAGGAATGTGGTAAACACAGCACTGAGAAATGGTCCAGGCAAAGGACCTCCATGCCTTGCATTCTTGGCATCCCCAGCAAGATGTGTGGGAGGATGAGAGTCTCCCCCAACAATTATCCTTCAATAAAATTCCCCCCCCAAAAAAATACCCTGACTGACAACACCCCCCACCATTAACAAATCTTCCTCCTCCTCTCAACTCCTCATTCACTTCTTTCTTCTCTCTTTCACCACTGCCCGCACACCTGGTGCTATTCCTTTTCCAAATGGTTCTCTCTCTCCTCACCCCAGCCAGGGCATGAACTCTAAGCCAGAGAAGGGGCTGGATTCAGAGATATCTGGGATTGGACACTGTCACATTGTGACCCCTGTGGAAAGATTTCCCGAAACATGAATCACCTGTGGTGGTGGCAGCCAGGGAGGGGCATTCCCTGTTGCCCCAGCTCTAGCCTCCACCCTTCTGCATTCGTATGTGCCAGGCAGACATAAGCAGGTAGGCAGGCCAGGAGAGTCAGGGTAGAGAGTAGAGGGAGTGTGCTCAACAGGGTCTGCCCAGGCCACACTCACACATGCATACACACAGAGGTGCTGACTATTTTAGTTAGCATGGAGCTTAGCAGGCTTGCAGCCTAAATAGGAACAAATGGGGATATCGGGACCAATGTCCCCAGGTATGCTCCCTAACATATGTTGGAGGCTAGATCACCTTCTTCCACAGACCCCCCCAAAATACAGGGCAGTGGAAAGAGACTACCCCTCAAAATACAAACCTAGCCTTATCCTTTGTGCTGCAGAAAGATAGGGAGTGAGGGGACAAAGGGAAGATGAGGAGCAAGCTGGCCTGGGGGGATCCCTGTTGTTTCTGCCACGTACCATGAGCCCCACCTTCTTCCTGACTTCTGCAAGCCTGTGCTTCAGTTTCCATATCAGCAAAACAGAAATAATATCTGTGCCTACTTCATAGGGTCATTGTGAGGACTTAAAGATGAATACATGTCAGGCACTTAGAACACACAGTACCTAACACCTAGTAAATACTCAATAAGTATTAGTTACGGTTAATAGTAGTGATAATAAATATAATTTGATTTGTAACTATAGCAGTGATGATTATTATCAGTAATATAATTTATGATATTTGAAATGTTTCATGTTAGAAATGATACTGCATATTAGTAGAAATAATATATAATATCAGTAGTGATAATTCAATTCTCACTGGTAACCATAACAACTCATTATCTTGCTAATCCCTCCTTAAGATGTTATAAATTCTTATAATCGTTTGTAATTTCTCCTATTATTATGATATTTGCATAGTACTTAAACAAAAGATTCAGAAGACTCTCTCCCTTTGTTATATATCTCTTTGGATGGGGTCATATTTAGCAAGCTGCTTGGAAACTTTCTGCAACAAGGCAGAAGCTGTGGCTATGTCGTTTATGACATTGACTTCAATATAATGAGGTGGCTGGGAACGGGGACAGTAAGTGGACTCGTTTGTATCTGCTGACTTTCAAAGATGCAGCTTACAAAGCTCTTCCCAACTGTGCCTGGAAATCAACTCAATTTATAGGAGGAACAAGCAGAATCCTGCCCCCCACCCCGCAACTTCTATCCATTAGGTCTTGTTCAGTTTGAGAGGCACTGAAAAGCTTCCCACCCAAAGGGATTTACCTGGGTTTATCTCCTCTGTGTCACATTTTATAGTGTTTGGAATCATGCAGTTTTACTGAATTCGAATGTCTTGCACCCTAGGAGTAGTGTCAAACCTCCTAACAGAGATATTATATATGAGCACAAATTCCTTAATCTGATTAACCCATTACTCCCTATCATCACCCAGCACAAACCTATTGATAAAATACGACCCTGAAGAGTTTTGATTAAGTAGAGATGGGAGTAGGAAAAAGGAAAGGGGTACTTGGCCTTTGGGTGTTCTCTGGCCCTTAGTAAGTCATGTCATCACCAAAGAGTGCTATGACGGTTAGGTGGTAGAGGCCAAAGGGCACAACACTTGAGGATATCTGGGTTTGATCCCATTTTATTATCTGTAAAATGGAGATACTAGCTCTACTTACTGTATAGACTTGTTGTAAAGATCCAGGAAGTGGACCTGAAGGGAAGAATCTTTTATTAAGTCTTTACCAGGTATCAGGTACCATTGCTAGGTGACTATGATGGTTAATTTTATGACTGGGCCACAGATTGCCTAGCCATATGGTCAAACATTATTCTGGGTGTGTCTGTGAGGGTGTTTCTGGATAAGATTACTATTTGAATCAGTAGATTGAGAAAAGGAAATTGCCCTCCCTCATGTGGCTAGACCCCATCCAATCCGCTGAAGGCCTGAATGGAACTAAAAGACTGACCTTTCCCTGAGTAAGAGAGAATTTCCCCCTGGCTAATTGCTTTGAGCTGGGACATTGGTTTTTTGCCTGCCTTTAGACTCAAACTGAAACATCAGCTCTTCCTAGGTCAAGCCTGCCGGCAATAGGACTGGAACTTACACCACTGGCTCTCTTGGGTCTCTGCTGACCACAGATCTTGGAACCTGTCAGCCTCCATAATTGCATGAACCAATTCCTTATAATAAATATCTTTATATACACATATAGGGACAGTCTGGGGATAGGTAGGTAGATAGATAGATGATAGGTAGATAGATAGATGGATAGATAGATAGATAGATAGATGATAGATAGTCTCTGAAGAGTCCTGACTAATACAGTGACTTATGTGTCTCATTTCATATGCACTAAAACCCTAACACATAAATATGATTAGTCCCACAACATAGATGAGGACACTGAAATTCACTGCCATAACTTTTTCATTTCATCGTACACATAGAAAATGATAAAATGTGTCTGTTCATTGGGATAAAATGACAAGGTTTCTAGTAGCTTGAAGTAACTGGTCATCCTGGACCTTACTGGCCACCCAAGAGCTGAGGAATCAATGTGCTGGCACCCCTGTAGCTTAGCTATAGCATACTGGTTGGGAAGCTCAGGGTTAAATACTTGGCCATGGTCACATGTTTGTTGGAAAAGCGGAAGAGGAAAAATGTTAAGAATTTAGGCATTGGAATTAGACATACCTACGTTTGAATTCAGAATCTGCTATCGTTTGTGGCTCTATGACTTTGGGCAATTAGGATAACCTCTCTGTGCCTCTAGTTTTCCCACCTATAAAATGGGGATCATAATAGTACCTTTCTCCTGGGTCATTAGAGAATGAAGTGTAAATTATATAAAGCACCCAGCATAGATTTTGGTACCTAGTAAACACTCTATACATACTACTACTACTGCTAATAACAATAAAAATAAGATAGAAAACAGTATCTTGCTGTTCTTTCACTGCCTTTTCTGAAGACACACATCCCCAGCTTTACAGTTTTGAGATAAAGCTGCCCCCATTTCCACTGGAGGCAAGGCTGTTCTAGAAGCTGCTGTGTTGGTATGTGTATGCATCCAGGGGATGGGATGGGGTGGAACAGTGCTATGCTTTCTCAGTTCTGTCTGCAACTGCCCCAAAACCATTTTCACATAATTGTGTTTGTTTGTCATCTCCTGTTAAAGTGACTGACCAGTGGATTGACTGAATCAACCAAATCAACCAGGTGCTTTGCCATCATTAGCAACAGTCTAAACTCTTAGGTGTTGTAGCTAGAACAAATTCATGAGGAAAATGTCTAAAGGAAAAAAACCCAAAACTGACTGAATAAAAGTAATGTTTATCTCCTGAAAATTGTGTGTCAGCCCACAGAGCCAGCTCACAGAGTTAGGGAATCATTCCTTAGGAAGAGGCCCCTTGCGGGGGGCCAGCAAAATTGTTGGTCATAAAAGATAAATACTTCCACCTCTTCATCACAGAGTATTGGGCCAACCCTTCCCCACCTCATTATCTCTGAATATGAGAGTTCAAACAGCTATCTCAGTGCTCTAGTCAGTGATCTGGGATGCCTTAATTTTAGGTTCAGACAAGAGGTGAGAGAAGTTGGAACACAAAGCCCAGCTTGCCTAGTTATCTCCTTGAAGAAAGGCAATATCAAATCCCACAGAATAGTAACAATGATAAAGAGAATCGGACTGAAGTAAGGTAATAATTTATAATAAGGCTTGTAAGAATTCAATGGCATTTTAAAAATGGTCTTGCAATGAGTTTGGACTAAGTCTTAATTATAGAAGAGTTGCCAGTCAAATAGAAGATTCCTCCCCACTCCCCATTAACAGCGTCATCAAGCAGGCTTCTCTTGTGTAACTGTATAGTCTCCAATCTAGGTCAGCCTGCCTCCATTAATGCGAAGCAGAGATGTTCTTTTTGCTGTTCTGTCACTCATCCCGGTTCATGTGCTTTCTGATTAACCTGGAATCTGGCAAATTCTCGAAACCATCTCTTCAAGTGTCTAGAATGAGCAGGATGGAGCACAGCTAGCTCCATGACTAAGAAGCCTTTCCACTTTTTTTTTTTTTTTTTTCCTTTAGCGATTTGCTAGGATTTCACTTTTGGAACTGGGATGGTGTCATCCTTTGATTATTTTCCCAAGTCTTAAAAGTGATAACAAAGGTAAAAACTCCTGGCATTGAAAAATGGAGCTAAGCCTGCATACCTTCCCCCAAATAGCACAGTAGACGTTGCATACGCCAAAAGAAAGGGCCAGCTGCAGCCATTAGCTTCTGCCTCTTCCAGGTACATGAGGCTAAATGGGGATTGGCGAGTTAAGATGTTAAATGCTTTTGGTGGGGAAGGCATTTCAGTTCTCCATTTCTTTATTCATTCATTCACTGGATCATTTTTCAACAAGCATTTATTGAGCGCCCACATAGCAGACACTAGAGTAGGCCCTGGGGCTATACTGTAAGTAATACATGGTCCTTACTCTCAGGAAGCTTACAGTCTAGTGGGATTATTAAATTAAAAGGTATGGCAATAATGGTATCACTAAATGACACAAAGTGCTTACCACGTGCCAGGTACTATTCTAAGCATTTTACATGTATTAATTCATCTAATCCTCACAACAACACCTTGAGATAGGTTTGAATATTTTTATTTCCCCAGTTTTTAAACAAAGACACTGAGAGTTAAGTAACCTGCCCAAAGCCACATGGTGGTATGTGTGATAGCCAATATTCAAATCTAGGGAGACTGCTCCTGAGGCTATGTGTTTAACCATTAAGCAGACTGCCTCTTCAGTGTGATACCGCAGACGAAAAAGGTGTCATAGGAGCCACGAAGACAGATTGGGAGGTCAAGGAGAGCTTCACGGAGGAGGTGACCCTCGAATTAAGTTTTGAAGAAGGAGGAGCCAATAGCTAACTGATTACAGAGGAGAGAACATTCCAAGCAGAGGAAACCACACGTGTGAGGTCACAGAGGGCTGAAACAATGTGACCTGTTCAGGAAACTACAAGTAGTTCCATATAGCTGGAACATATGGGTAAGTCTCAGGAGAAGATTCCAGTGAGGTAAATAAGAGACAGATCATAAAAGCGCTTTGTATGGTAAGCCAAGAAGTTTGACAATTATCCTGAAAGCTATGTGGAGTCACTGAAGGATCTTTAGAGTCGTTTTTTACAACAATCATTCTGGTAGTAGTATTGAGCAAAGACTGGGAGAGGTCAAGACTGGAAGCAGAGATGGTTTATGAAATTACCACAGTTCAGGTTAAAAAAAATGTGAACATGGTCGAAAAGAGACTAGTAAAGGATATAAGCAATTCTAAGGAGGTAGAAAGTCTGGCCTTGGAGAATGAAGGAGAGCATGGGGGTAGTGGCTCCCAGGTCTCTGCTTGGTTGACAGTAAGACCAAGCTCCCAAAATTTATAGCACAGTAAGTGGCACCCAATAAATGTTTTATAACAAATGAAGAATATCTAAATCAAAGAATGAATGAATGGCCAGTGTTTGATATTTAGGGAGTATGAAATATCATTTTCTGGATGTAGGGGGTGAAGGAAAGGAAGGAGTCACGAACGGTCAAAAGTGTCTGGCTCAGGTAACTTTCTTCCTTCACTGAGATAGGCAACACGGGAGGAGGAGCAGCTGGGGACAAGGATGAGGAGTTCAAGTTTAAACACATTAAGTTGGAGGTGCCTATAAGACACCCACATGACAGTGATATGTGCAAAGAAGAATACAGATGGACATAGATGTATCATAATAGTAGCTAACACTAAGGGCATGCTAAACTCCAGACACTGTTCCAAGTGCTTTGTAATGACGTGTTTAATATTTCTCTACGTCCCACTATTACTAATAGCTATTACTATATCCTTATTCACTGATAGCAAATTCAGAAACAGAGAGGTTAAATAACCCACTCAAAGTCACACAGCTTATAAGTGGTAGGGCCAGGATTTAAACCCACCCTGTCTGATTCCCAAGACTGAGGTTTTAAGCATTGTGCTATATTGGCAATCCGTAGCAGAGATAGCACATGAACTGAAAGTACTTAAAGGAGAATGTAGTTAAGCCAGGGAGTCCCTGTTATGTGACCCACTGCACTAAGCCAGCAGAGCTTTTATCATTGCTCTGTTCACTTTGCTTGTTAGCAGATCTCACTTCTGCCACTAGCTGGCATTTGATCGCCTTTTTCCACATTTCTTTGCACAGTATCTAGGGTTGAACTTTTGTTTTCTCCAATAGTCACACCTGGGGTGACCAACTTGTCCCAGTTTGTTTGGGACTAAAAGGTTTCCCAGAACATGGCACTTCTACTTTGAAAACCAGAACAGTCCTGGGCAAACCAGGACAAATTGGTCACCCTGGACACATTTAACCATAATCAAAAATGGGAAGCTTTGGGATCAGCTCAGGCCACTTCCAATCTTACCAACACCTCTCTTCCAAAGAAGGATATGAGAACTCCATCAATCACTGCTTCTGAAGCACAGCCTGATTACTGGGCAATCTGCTGCCAGCTAAGGACTGGGGAATTCCAATATAGTACAAGATTTCTGTTTTGTTTTTCAAAAGCACTTAAAATCCTTTCAAATTATTCTTCCCCACCTTTAGCTGTTGACAGGAACAGGTGAACGTCCTCAACTTGTTCTAAAAAGTGTCTAATTCATCAGTTTCCCTGATACCTTATATAGAGTTTGATATCTTCAGAAGAGTTCTCTTAACTCTCCTCTTTAGACCTTAGGTGGGGCATGGGAGGGGGCTCTTAATCCAATGGCAGGCCTCTAGATAGAGATCAGTGATGTGATGGACAAGCACGAGGAGGAAAGGACCTTGGACCAGTCTCTTCATACCTTGGGACAAGCCTGACTCTGAACAGTTCTTCCTCCCTTTCCTGAGCCTGAAATGGTCACCATTTTAGGAATGGGGTGTGAGTTGTGCAGACACCTGCAAGACCTAGGGATCCAGAAATGATGAAAGCTCACAGACACCAGGGTAGAAAGCACAGAGGGTATCTGTTGGGTATTGCACTTGCAGGTTCTGCTAATTCGACATGAAACATGAATGATATATTAGCAGAGCTATATCAAAGGTACTAGAAAACATGAATTATCCCCCTACAGTATTCGTACATAAAGTAAAATCTTGCAAATTTGCTAGGGAACTCCGGTTAGTGAAGATTAGCTACTGTTCTTATTGGCTATGTGCGCAGAGTCGGAAAGAGAATTGGAAGGAACCAAAACCAAAGGCAAGAGCCTTGTCAGCTAATCCTTGCAGCTTCTTTCACGGGGTAAAATTAAGCCCTTAAAAAAGCTGGTACACATCAGCGGAAAAGGATGCATTTCATTTGAAAAGGGGGAGAAATTTTTGAGAAACCTTTTCTGCAAGGTATAGAGCAGGAGACAGCAAACTTTTTCTGTAAAGAGCCTGATAATAAATTTTTTCAACTTTGTATGCCATACTGTCTGTCAGAAATACTCAACGCTCCCACTTTAATGTGAAAGCAGCCATAGACAGTATATAAACAATTAAGCATGGCTGTGTTCCAACAGAACTTTTAAAAACAGGCAGTGTGCCAGGTTTGGCCCCTTGGTTACAGTTTGCCTATACCTGATCTAGAGGCTAAAGGAACTCCAAGACAATTGCCTAACACTACCACCATACACAGCATTAAGCATAGTGTCTACATTTTCATAAGTGTGAGTTTGTAAAAGATAATTCATTAAGTTTCCCTCATTACGTATTTTTTAAAACATTATTCAGTTACATAAAATAATGGATGAAACATTGGTCATATTATCATTCAAAACACGGAAAGTTGTGTTTATTTTCTCTTCATAAAATTGTGGCCACTATATATATAAAATATGCCCTGGAATATTTCTGTGCCTGACTTTGAGTGAGGCCTAAATTCCAAAGTTGTCCCTGGCCACACACACACATTGAATAGTCTTATAAAGCAACTGATCTTCATTTCAGCAGCAAAAGACATATTCTCCATTCTACATTTATGAAGCATTTTCCCGCGAATTTGCATTTCTTCCTCACAACAGTAGTGGGTGGTGGACAGAGTACATGGTCATTCCAAGTTACATGGGAATCTGAGGCTCAGAGAAACTATGCAACTTACTCATATCACACGGTAAGTTGAAGCCCCACTCTTGAATTCACAGCCAGTGCTGCTGCCACTGTAGCATAAGTAAGACAACCAAACACTTTATATTATTATATAACTCTAGACTTACAGTATCATCTAACAGTGGTGAGTGGACATAAACTGGGTTGAAGAACTAGACATTTATTCTTGAGTTAAGGAAATTTATTCCAATCATAAAACACAGTTCGAGAAGATATGCAGAGATAAGCCTGCCGAGGCCTCCTGTAACAGAGTTTTCAGGATCAGAGCCCAGAAAGCCACATTATAAGGGAAAGTACCTTATGCCATCCAGTAACTAAATCCCCTTGGAGAGGGTCCAAGGCATACCTATCTTATAACGAACTCTAATTTATGGCAAATAATATTTTAGTGAGATTTCAGTGTCAGATATTTCTGTTGTGGTTTTGCAAGCAATGTGGTCTTAAAAGCTGTCATAAAATGAAGATTTTGACAGGTGATAACAAACAAAAAAGTCACACACAAATTGCCATGTTCCAAGGTTAATATTCATTTTATAATGCAGATTACATTTTCCAATTCCTAACAATTTGCATTTTTCTTATTTAAAATAAAAACGTGTGGTATAGACAAACTGGGTGAATTTTAGCATGAACCACAATAATTTATGAGCAATTATAGAAGCACATGTACACCGTCTCTGAGTAATTTGTCTTTCTGCTTGCTGTCAGACAAATAATTTTTGCATCTTGAATCTGCCTGTAGTAATCGTGCTATGGCACCGTTACCTGGAGCAATTTATACTGTACAGTTGTTACACCTATTTGTCATATATCTTGTTACCTAAAATCCAATTTTAAATTCAAGTAAATGAGAAAAACCATAGTAATTTGCTGATGTACTTTCTAAAACAGGCTAGTGACTTAAGTAGCAACTTCTTTTAATTACGCACAGTTCAAAGGGAGCTCAATCTATCAGGTAGCAACCAGAGGTTACAATCCAAATGGATCATTTCAAATAGTTTTATGTCTTGGGCAAGGAACACCAATTCTCAATTAGATATTCTGTTGAGTTTCCTTTCTTATATGTTTATGAATGAAGTTGGTAGACTTCTCCAGTTTGAAAGCAAAGCAAATGGGAAAAGTTGATGCCTTTTTGGTGATCTCAGATAAATCAAAATCAAGTAATCAATCTCAATCAATATCCCCCCCATCCCTCCCTCCCTTCCTTCTTCTCTCTTAGATCTATGGCTTATTTGTTAAATTCCAGATGACTAGTTTTGGGGAGGATGAAAGAAGGGTCGATGGATAAACTAGTTTGTGTGTATACATACAAACATATATATAAATACTTGAATATTTCTGTGTGCATATATATATATGTTCACTTTCTCTGAATATATATACATATATATGTATATATATTCAGAGAAACTTCAAAACACTTGCACAATTAACATAGGGAATTAAAGGTATAAAAGCATAAATTAAAATATATATCATATCAAGGCCATTCTCACATTCTTCTCTTGAGTTGTAGTACTTCCCCTAAATGGTGCAGTCATCGCTGGATGTGGTGTAAACACACTTATACTATTTCATCACATTGTATAACAGAAATAATGTGGTAGAATGCATCCAGGATGCCAGAACAATTTCTACATCTGCTTGTACTGGGCTGTGGAATGAATGCAGGAACCAATGAGTTGTTAAAACAAGCTCACTCAAAATCATCCACGAGAAACCTAGAACTGAATCGCATATTTGTAAATGGACTGCAAAGAAAGTTTAACAGTTCTATGGACCTTCATTGCCAACCTTTGCGGGAAATGAGGAACACAGGCAACAGAGTTGGCAAAAGCTCTAGAATAATAGCAAATGTTCAAAGCAGCACGGGCCACAGGCTGGATCACTAGGTCAGGCCCTAAAAGATTACGTTCTGTGAAAGTAAGCATTTACATTACAAACAACAAGTATGTTGGCTGTTTAAACTAGTTCTATGTAAGTTTTAACTGACTAACCTTAGGCAAGTCACTTAACCCATGTAGTCTGTTTCCTCTCATGAAAAAAATGAGGGGCTTGGGCTCCGTGAACTTTAAGGTCTCTTTTAATTCAAAGTCTGCGATTTTATGATGAGGGCAAAATAATCACCTGTCCTCAGATACTGGGTTAAGCCAAATGTCAGGGAGCATGGCAAGGCTTGCAGAAAGCAGAGTAAACTGCAGTGTATGTGGAATGAAGAGCAGCGATCTGCCCGAAGTACTTCACATGTCAGTCCACAAATGGCTCTTCCACTGTCCAGCCTTGGCACTTAAAATTCCCCTTCTATGACAGTAAGGGCTTTGTGTGAAAGTAGTGTGTTTCCAGGAGCCCAATTTGGAAATTTATGAGAGGTGCAACTTTTTAGCCCACTGCCACCAAGTTAGTGCAGACTAGTTTATTCCTAAAGAAAAAGAAGATCCCTGAAGGGATCTGGTACAGGGCAAGGCTACTGCCGTATCTTATTCTCTCATTCTCCCTCCTCCCTTCTTAACATTTTATGTATTTTGGTAGTAAAGGCGGCAGAGAAAGACCTCTAGTAGGAATCTTTAGGAGGAGATGGGGATTTCTCACTTGCTTGGCTTCTCAATCTAAAGGGAATAATGTCAGCACTTGATATTTTTCCCACCTCCACTCTGGACCTATATTATCAAAACTTCCCACCAAACTTTAGGTCGTAGAGAAATGGAAGGATACTCCCTCTTACAGAGAGCCTGGAAAAGCCTGGTCTAACTCTTACTAGCTTTATAAGTTGGGTAAGTCATTTAATGTCGCTAGAGCTTAGTTTCTTTATCTCCAAAATGGGAAAAACTAATAATACCTACTTCACAGAGTTGTGGAGAGGTTTAAACAAGATATGTATGTAAAGTGCCCAGTATAATTCTTGGTACACAGTAAGTGCCATAAGTAGTGGAATTTCCTCTCCCACAACCACCAGCCTGGAGCACTGGGTGTTGTGAAGGGAGAGTCCCTCCAGATAGCCAACGGATAGGATCACAGGGGATCCAGAAGCAAGGTGATGAGGGCAAGTAAGGTGGGGAAACACAATGCTGTGAGGGAAAAATATCCTTTAGAAACCCCTTCATGTTGCAGAGAGGTGAGATGACTTGCCCCAGTTTGCACAGTTAGTTAATGGAAGAGATGGAACAAGAGCCCATATCATCTGACTCATTCTAGAGTTCTCTTCCCTAGTCAAACCGCCTCCTAAACAGCTACTTTAGCTATTGAATTATACAGCCAGAAGCAGGCAATCACACAGGCTCTCGCAATAGTCCCAATAAGAGATGATGATGGCCCTGACCAGCAAGACAGCAATGGAGGAGATGATGGAATTTGGAATCTATTCTGAGGAACTGGATAGTAGATTGGATATGGTAGGAATAGAGGAACCAAGAAAAACCCTTAAGTTTTATGCCTGAGTCAAAATGAATGGGATTATCAATTACTGAGAGAAAAGAAGTGACAAGTTACACATGAGGGAAAGGTGAGAATCAAGAATTCAGTTTTGAATATGTTAGGACTGAGATGCATTACTGAGCGCCTTGTCTAGACTTTGAAAGTAAGATGTAAAAAAGGGCCTAACCATAGATGAAACTTTTTTGTCAGTCCCTCATAGTACTGCTCTTTTTTTTTTTTTTTTTTTTTTTTTTTTTTTTTGTGGTACGCGGGCCTCTCACTGTTGTGGCCTCTCCCGTTGCGGAGCACAGGCTCCGGACGCGCAGGCTCAGCGGCCATGGCTCTCTGGCCCAGCCGCTCCGCGGCATGTGGGATCTTCCCGGACCGGGGCACGAACCCGTGTCCCCTGCATCGGCAGGAGGACTCTCAACCACTGCGCCACCAGGGAAGCCCACTACTGCTCTTTTTTAAACTAGTGCTTGATGCTAGCTCCCAAGGAGTCCATATTCGTACTTCTCAAACACAAACCCCTTTTTCAAGAAGGAAGCTAAAACGCATCCACCCTAAAGATAACTAATTAATAACATCTTGAAATATACCTTATATTTACAGCAAACTTTGTGTTTTAACAATAACAACAATGAAAACCTCTCCCACCTGCTGGTTAATTTGTGAAATGTTACCCATTAAGCACTATCTCTTACTGTTCAATAAGAAATGGTATTTACTTTTTGATTCATAGAAATGCAGTGTTGGAAGATGTACTGGGTACGGTTCAGGGTATCTGTATGCCTGTTCATACACTTTTCTGAAATTTATCTTTTGCTGTCCTTAACTCCTACTTTGGTTTCATATGAACCAACCTCCTACCCCCAAAAGCCAAAACTAATTGGACCACTGTGGACACAACACAAAAGCATTCATTCCATAGGCTGGGCAACAACATATGACTTATGAGCTCTGGCTTGAAAAGAGCTGGACCAATCATTTTCTCTCCTGAATTAACTGGAAATTGAGAGGATGAGGCTGAAAATTGTGGGGGTGGAGTTAGAAGGTCATGGGAGACTTAGAGCTAGAACCTTAGTGGGCCATGTGTAAGCCAAAGTTACAAGTGGTAGAAAGACAAGAATACTAAGAAGGATACTGCAGATGTGTGGAGAGAAGAACAGAAAGAGAGACGGAGGGAGGGAGAAAGGAAAGGGAGGGGGGAAACTGAGGCAGAGAGAGAGAGAGAGAGAATGAACAAAGTAGCTTTGTAATTAGCCAGATCCTGACAAAAAGTAACTTCCGGGCTTCCCTGGTGGCGCAGTGGTTGAGAGTCTGCCTGCTGATGCAGGGGAAACGGGTTCGTGCCCCGGTCCGGGAAGATCCCACATGCCGCGGAGTGGCTGGGCCCGTGAGCCATGGCCGCTGAGCCTGCGCGTCCGGAGCCTGTGCTCCGCAACGGGAGAGGCCACAGCAGTGAGAGGCCCGCGTACCACCAAAAAAAAAGTAACTTCCAATCTTGATGGCTTCCTGTCCCCATTCCAATTTCTATGAGGCCTGGGTGTGCTGGAGCAGAACCTGTTCTTAGAGTCCTACAAGTCCCTGAAATTTGCATGTTATATGGTTTTCAAAAGGCTTTATTTTTACCCTTGATCTAACTTGAAGCCCAAAATAGTGCTAGGATAGAAAGTGATTTAGTTCAACACTCTGGTTTTGTAGATGGTGGGAAAAGAGACCCAGGAAAGTCAAGTACCATGTCTAAGTTCTCATAACACTTAAGGGGCAGACCTGGCACTAGAATGCAGGGCTCTCAAATTTAGCCATAACAGAGAAATTTCTGTAACAATTTCCTCTAATGGGAATTACTGTCAAATACATTAAATCTTATCAATATAAATTGTATAAATCTTATCAATTTAAGGTAGCATTTATATGTATGTAGAAATTGGCATCAGTATATGAGGGAAAGGTACTTGGGGAAAGAGTCTCAAGGTCAAATAAATATTTTGTTTACAGAGATATTCCATTCCCTGGTTGCCCTATAATATTAGGCTCATAAAGCAAACTGTATTTTTCAGGCAATAGCAAATCTCTTCAGAGATGAGTAGCCATATAGTTCACTTGAATAAAAATATTTTGAAAATGAAAAGAAATGAATGAAATTTTAAACAGTTTACAAAATTAAACAAATGAAATCTGTCATTTCTGCAAATACATTCACTTTTTGGAGTGTAGCTGAAGTATGCAAATGGCATTAAAGCTGCATGAGCTATGAAGCAGAGCCCACACCACAGCCCGGAATGTGAGAATAAATCAATCAACATTTACCAAGCACCCAATGAAACACAAAATATGTGCTTTCATTCAGTAAACACTACCAGAAGAAGAAAATAGACTATGGAAGAAGAGAGACTGAAAGTCTCTGTAAGTACCTGAGGTCCAGATGTGACAGTATAGCTAAACTGCAATCCTCATCAGCATAATGGACAGGGAAATATGCCTG
Organism: Physeter macrocephalus; assembly: GCF_002837175.3. Taxonomy (NCBI): domain Eukaryota; kingdom Metazoa; phylum Chordata; class Mammalia; order Artiodactyla; family Physeteridae; genus Physeter; species Physeter macrocephalus. The sequence continues at coordinate 80,759,789 of NC_041234.1, read as the reverse complement.
TAAGTTAACTGATCCAAGCCCCCTGAGAGAATAAAAGGAAACAATCAAGGAAAATGTTTTTAACAACTACTATGGGTCTAGAACTGGACGAGGTAGGATGGGGATCTAAGGAACAAGACATGGTTTCTGTCCTCAAGAGGCTCCTGATTGCTCTCACCATAGAGGTAAAGCATACTCAAATTAAAAGCCAGTTGAATAGAAGGCATGCAGTTTACGCTGAGTACTCACTAAAAGTACGATCATAAGGTCTCTAGAACTTCAAAGCATGCAAAATCACTGCCAGCTGGAGTGGGCATTCACTTAATCCTGTCTGAGCATCTATTACGGACAAGGTGTCTTGCTCCCAGTGCTTTTTCAGGACAAGCCCTCTTAGAGGAGGAAGCACTGAAGCTTGAAGGATAGGAACATTTTGATAGATACTTTCCTGGTCATCTTGACTCTAACCCTCCCACTCTCCTCCCTCAGCCCCCACTTGGGGGGGTGGGGACAAATTCAGCCTTTCACAAAACCGTATCATATTTCCTGCCATAATACTTCTCACATCTGCATCCATCTCATCAGTTCTGTTCCCACTGCCATCCTATTGAAAGCCTTCATTAACTCACATCTGAACTCTATTATAACCTCCTAACCAGGCCTCCTCTCTCCAGTCTCTCCTCCCACTAATCTACCCTGCACACAGCTGCCAGATTCATCTTCCTGAAATGCCAATTTCATCATGTCTCTATGCATTTTCTAGAGGATACATTTTAAATTCCTTTGCCTGGTATGCAAGATGCCCTACAATCAGAGCCCAAGCTACATTTGCAACCTCATTTTTCCTGCAATAGCATTCTGGTTCAGCCAGGACTACTAACTGTCCCCAAACTTTTCCTACATTTCTATCTCAAGCTTGTTTACACACTTTTCCCAATCTTAAATGCCTCCCTCAGGCATTTTTTATTGATATAAGATCTAAATTCCATCTCGTTCATAGAGTTTTCCCTGATTACCTTGGCCAACGATGAGAGCTTGCTCCGCTGACTTCAAACTATTCTACTGGCACTTATTTTAACTCTACTTTATTGTGGGTGTATTGCTCCTACCTAACCTCAGCACACAGGTGATGGGGATATGAAATCGGAAAAGGCACCAGGTGGTAAGCACCTTGGAAGCCAGGAGACCAGTTAGAAAGTTATTGTACTCTTGCAAGCAAGAGACAATGATGACTGGAAAATCTTTAGGCCCCAGGAATACAAAGGAACTAATGGTGAGATACATTACCAGAAAAAGGATCAGCAGGACTAGACTGAGGAGATAAGGGAATCAGAAAAAGGAATAATGATGAGTTTTGAGGCTGAATCACACCATTAAAATTGGAAAAGGAGAGTCAAACTGGTTTGGTAAAGAAGGTGATGAGTTTGTCTTAGGCCAGTTGAGCTCCTATCAGGGTATAGTAGATGGTTAAAGAGAAAAGAGCTTGTAAAAGTGATTAGAGCTGGTGATACTGGTTGGAGAGAAAGCTGCATAGAGGTAGTGACTAAAGTCATGATTATAAATGCATTTATAAAGAGCAAGAATGAATGAAGAATGAGAAAACAAGGAGGAGCAAGAGAAGATAATCCAGGGGAGGAGACATAGGAACAATAGAAAGAAACGGGAGAGTTAAATAATCAAAGAGCTTGAACACAACAAAGAAGAAGAAGAAAAAAAATTCAACAACCCTAATTCTCATCCTTAGAAGATCAATAGTAACATCTAAGATGCCAGATTTAGGGATCAAAGCCATCGGCATTGGATGTAGGATGCCCTAAGTGGTAAGAAAATGAAGGCAATAGGTGTATGGCACTGAGATTAAGAGAAGAAAAAAATGGGACAGAAGCAAAAGGGCACAGAAGGGCGAACCAGTAATTTTGGTGTAATGGGGCTTTACCATATCATGTGCAACATTTCTGAGTTGTATGGTTTAGTGATTAAGAGTATACATACTAGTGTCAGGCTAGCTGAGTTCATCCCAGGTCTGCCACTTTGAACCCCTGCAAAATTGGACATTTACCCCCCCGCTTCATGATTCACTTTCCTCATACATTAATCAGGGATAATGAAAATAAAACCTACCTGATTGGGTTGTTGTCAGAATTAAATAAGGTAATATAGATCATGTGATTAGAATATAAACCGTGTTCAATATATGTTAGCTATATCATAATGGTAGTTCATCGTGATCCAGGTAATACTGGGGTCCTTTGCAGATACCTGCACCTTTGCTCAGAAGGCCTCCAACTTGGAAGAATTATTCAAAAATCAACCGTGGTGTTAATGCCTGTTGAAAGAGGACTAACATACAGATGCCAAGTTGTCTCAAAGGTCAGCCTGCCTAAATAAACAAAACAATTAACTAATTAAATTATATGTGTGCTGTTCAAAAATTGAGACGTTTTCTAACTAGACTTTTAAATGCCCTTGAATTGTGCCCATGTAAGCTACCTATGAATAGTCAGGATTTTGCATATAATCTCTAACACGTATGATGTTTTAAATGAATTTCAGGATACATAAAATGCCTCATTTAATTTGATTAGAGAATTTAGTAAACAACAAATGAACTAGATGTTGCTATGCAGTGGCTCCTTAGAATAATACTGTATCTAATAATAAAAAATGTTCCTTGTTTTTTATGGGCTATAGAGCACATTCAGTGAACTGTGAATAGGATGATAATCAACCAGCTGAAAATTCTATCTTTTACAAGATGAATTGTATGCACTCATAGTCAGCAGTATATAACTGAACAAATAATTTTTCTAGGAGTTAAAATTTGTCATGTAATCATATAGCCCATTTTATAATATTTTGAAATAACATGGGCTCTGGGTACTGTCCCAATTTTATAATTATCATCTTACCCCCATCCCCAGTAGTCAGTAAAAAGGAGGAAGTAGAATTTTCCTTCTAGCTGAATTCTCTCCTGTCCGCTATGATAAATCTCCAGACTTTAAAAAACCTTCTACATCATAAATGTTCCCATAGAATGTACACCATTTTGGTTATTGTGATCTCTCTCTCTCTCTCCTCCTCCTCCCTCCCTCCTTCTCCCTCTCCACCTAATTTTTCTACTAGAATATAGTCTTGGTTAATGAGATCACAATTAAGAGAACTCTCAATTCATGATTTGAATACTTAGAAAAAGAAGTGGCAAGTCACATGGAGACCGAAATCATGGCAGTAATTTCATTAAAAATACTTCTAGGGAATGAATGAAGAGCTCAGTGCAATTCAGCTCAATCTCCTAAACCATCTCCATCAATGACTATGGACATTGTTTACTGATGGTCAAAGCAGTGGTCCAGACACACTGAGCACCATAGTTGCATTATGAAGTTGCTCAAGGACACTACAAGAAGAGTTGCCATCATTATACAAAGGTTTCTTTCAATTTGATCAACTTGTTATTAAGACAGGAAAGTAAACACCATTTAGAAAGATATCCTAATAATTTGAACTCTAAAGCAAACTTTGAAACAGTGACAAATAATTATAACAATCTCTTTAGAAATATAACGTGTGTGTGTGTATGTGTGTGTGTATCACCTAAAAAATACAGTGATGTTCTGTTTCTCCACAAATTTAGGACATTCCTATCACTTGATTCTTTTGCCATTTTCTCACTTTTCAAGACAGGTCAAGGAAACAGTGTGGCAAATGGTTTGTTTGGTGTTTTTTATTTTTATTATTTTTATTTTTTTTAACATCTTTATTGGAGTATAATTCCTTTACAATGGTGTGTTAGTTTCTGCTTTACAACAAAGTGAATCAGTTATACATATACATATGTTCCCATATCTCTTCCCTCTTGCGTCTCCCTCCCTCCCACCCCTCTAGGTGGTCACAAAGCACCTAGCTGATCTCCCTGTGCTATGCGGCTGCTTCCCACTAGCTATCCACCCTACGTTTGGTAGTGTATATATGTCCATGCCACTCTCTCACTTCGTCACAGCTTACCCTTCCCCCTCCCCATATCCTCAAGTCCATGCTCTAGTAGGTCTGTTAAGTCAGAAGGAGAAAAACAAATACCGTATGCTGACACATATATATGGAATCTAAGAAAAAAAAGTGGCAAATGGTTTAAGCTCTGTTTGTCAGCCGTGGTGATGTACTTCGACATTTGGTTGCTATATTAGTAATACAAGTGTTGTTTCTAAGTGCATAACCAAAAGGGTAATTTATTAAGATCCATGACAGATTGAGTGCTAAAGCCTGAGCCATTATAGAGGAACCAACCAACAGGAGAAGTGCTTATTAACCTCCATGAAAGCCAGACTACTTTGTTCTTTCCCTAAAGGCTGAGGCAGCCTGAGAACTGTCAGCCCAGTCCAGTCTGAGACAGACAGTGTATATCCTTTCTACTGAGGCAGCTGTTCATTTATTCAAAGGAACGAAGATGTTTAACAAGATCAGGAAGTAAAGAAACGTCAAAAAGAATGCATTGCATAGAGAAAGAAAGACACCTGGGGGCCCTTTAAACAAGCAGTTTCCAGGTCCAGTGAAATATTTGAATAGATGGATTTTTAACCCTCAATGGGCCTGGTGAAAACAAATCCAGCTGGGACCCGGCTTGTTATTCAGGACCCTGAAGGTAGAGGCTGCTCCTCCTTGATATCACTGCCACACTGGCAGAAGAGAGTTAAATGTTGAACGCTGACCCAGTTACCAAGGAGAATAACTAAAATCAAGTCCTGAGGGCACAGTGTGTCTTTTGATCGTAGTATTTGGATGTTTTAGTGCTTTGTTAATTAAATAGCATTTGATTTAATTGTGTTTTAAGTGATTTCCCTGCTTGGCTGGTGATTCTATATTGATGTTGAGCCTACTGATACTTGAGCGTCTTCATTTCATATATTTTACTGTGAAGTAAAGGGAAATAGTACAAAAGCCTAGATTTTGAAAGGAACACGTGTTAACTGATACAAATTTAAATTCATGTAAATCTAGGCTTCCCCTTCACCTCATCCAGATACCCTTAGGATCTCCTTTCTACAAAGAACAATGTGTTATTATCATTATTAATTAAAATTTCAATTTCAGTTTTAAATAATTACTTAAATGCATATTTGTTTTGTGATTTACTGTTTGCATAGTGCTTTCATATACATGTCCCCATTTGATCTCCACAACCTTATAAGGTAAGTATCATTATTATTTACCCCCATCTTACAGATGAGGAAACTATAGCACAGAATAGTTAAGGAATATACTCAAGGTCATATACCTAGTAAGTGGCAGAAGTTGGACTTAAATCAGATGCTAAGTCCACTGCTCTTTCTCCCCTTTTCCTGCTACTTTTTATGGATTTTGCAGTTTAACTTAAGGCTTTCCATACGTTCCTTTTTCCTGGTCCTCAGGTCCCTCAAGTGAAATTTCACTCTATGGGGATCATGCATATAGATATACCTTAAATAAATGTTTGGTATTTTATTTTATTTATTTTTTATTTTTTAAATGATTCCATAGGTGCTATCACCAAAAAAAATCAAAGAAAAGGGCTTCAGACTAAAAGAACAGTGTGGTTTGTTGTCTTTAAATTCTCTGTCTCTGAGAAGTTGGCTTCATCTTTTCATTCCTCATGAATGCAGTGTTTTGGCTTTCTTTTCTGCTTCACAGACAGAGCCAAAGAGCATGTACATCCAATGACCTATGAGAATTTCCTTGCTAATCAAGGAAACTTTCTTTAAAGGATGTCTTAGATTCAGGAAGAAACTCAAACCCATTAGTGGGTATGAAATAGCGACTCAGAAATCTCTTTAAGGGGAAATTATAAATCACTGTCTTCCCCACCCTCACAGGACTGTGGAATCCTTTGCACCAAAACAGGTTTCCTAGATTCCAATAAAATGTTAAGTAAATTTAAGAAGAAAATAGATTTTATGAAATCTACTGGGTGACACATCCATAGCATACTATTTATAAAATCCAAATAGTATATTTTCAAATAAATTATTTTGTATACCCTCAAACCACTGTTGCTGTTCAGGTGTAAGCTGAAAGTTAAAACATTACATTTTTTATCAGAATTGTAATTTGTAGAGAGTCTTGAGAAGACAGAACGTGTTATAATTTATCATTGACTTTTGATAAGCAAAAAATCCACAATTACCTCATTACATGAGGTTTATAAACATAATAACTCCATGCTTTGATTATTTTGAAGGCAGAAAAAAAGCAACTTCCTCTTTTCCTTGAAACTTTCCTTTAATAATTAGGTTTGTTTACTGATTTAGAGGGTGGGGTGGCGATGTGTTCCTCCTCCCACCATCATAATGGAACATAGTGGGTATTTGTGTTTCTGTAGACATCTGGAGTCTTAATATTAAAAGTGAATTAGCAATTCCACTCCGAGGTACATGCCCAACAGAAATAAAAACTTATGTGCACACAAAAATGTGTACATGAACACTCATAGAAGTTTTATTCAAAATAGCCAAAAAGTGGAAACAACCCAAATGTCCATAAGTAGAAGAGTAAATAAACAAAATGTGACATATCCATACAATGGAATATTATCACCGTAAAAAGGAATGAAGTTCTGATACATGCTACAACATGGATGAGCTTTGAAAACATTACACTAAATTGAAAGAAGGCCCCAAATCCACATATATTATTCCATTTGTATGAAATGTTCAGAGCAGGCTCAGAGACAGAAAGTAGATTTAGTGGCTGCCAGGGGCTGATTTGGAGGGTGGGGAGGGATTGATTGTTCTAAAATGTTCTAAAACTGATTGCGGTAATGGTTGCACAATTCTGTGAATACACTAAAGACCACTGAATTGTACACTTTAAACGGCTAAATTGTGTGGTATGTGAATTATATCTCAATAAATGTGTTATATTAAAAAAATAAGTGAATTAGAAGACAGGAAGGGTGGTTTCTGAAGTACAATTTACAAATATAAGATTTGTATTAGCCAGATAAGATAATTTGGAAAATTATAGATTGCTCATATAGAAGGAGTGGGGGGGTCCAAGAGTCTTCTCCCACCCTCTCATAGACTAGGGCTGTAGAATACTTTCTCAGACTTTCTAATCTTAGTAGAGCAGGGACAGGAAGGGGAAGCTCTATGAAGGACTAGAGGGAAATTCGGAACCAGAATAGGGCATACAATCAGTACCAGAGGGATCAGAACCTGCTTGGACCAGGCCAGCTTAAAGGCAGGGCAGGATACACCTAGTTTTCAGGAAATGGCAGAACACACAGCCCAGAATGAATTTCTTAGGAGTGAGAGGTACTCTAGTCTTAGTAGCAAAGGAGATAACTGACATCAGTGCAGGCTGGATCACAGTGGTAGACTTGGTGCCCCAAATAAATGACCTGACTTCTACAGAGACAAAGAGGAGAACATCCTATACCTCTCAAACACTCAAAAGCATATTAAAAGGAAGCGACCATGCTAGGTGTACCTAGTGAATCTGTTTAGTGTTTGAAATCTGAGTCTGCAGGGCCATCTCTGCAGCTGGGTGATTCTGAATCTAAGAAAGTTGATCATAACTAATGCTATTCTTCTTTGCAAATAATCCCCACTCTGACAGTCCCTCACCAGTCTGCCTCTTCTCTGTACTGAACTACTGCAGGAGAATTCTAGGAGTTTTAGGAAGCAAAGGGAACAGGGGAAGGTTGAAGTAGGAAAGTGCAGGGTTCTGGCTTTCACTGGAAGTGCTCTGAGTCATTTCTTTCATTTGACATGTACAAAATAGATAATAATGCAACTCATCAGTTTAATACTTTAGAATTCATAAAGCAGCTTTATATCATAAAGCACTATCTCAATTTAATATCCACAATAGTGACCACTATTAAAAGGACTTAAGAGTTCTGGCTTCAGGAGTCTGGTTTGGTGTTAGAAGAGCAGAAATTAGGTTTCACTTGACCAGGGGTTTTCTTATCCTTATTCTCCAAAATAAGATTTGGGTTCAAGAAACACTTACTGAGCATCCCTTCTCGGAAAGGCCCTTTATCAGGTGTTGGGGACACAGAACAGAATGAAACATGGCCCTTGCCTTTAAAGAAGTTCACAGCTTTCCTCTATGGTAAGTATTATGGGGGGTGGGAAAGTATGGGATGCTTTGGGAGAAAAGAGAGGTTCCTGCCTAGCCTGGATTGGTGGAGAAGGTATGTGGATGTAGTCAGTGAAGGAAAGTCTTAAGAGGTACATAGAAATCATTCAGTCATTCAATCATTCAACCAATATGATTTTAGCAGCTACTATGTTTCAGGTTCTGTGGTAGGCACTGGCTATGGGTAGTTGGCCAAAGAATTAGAATAAGAATGCTCCTGGTATAGGAAACACTGTGAACAAAAACAGGGAGGCACCAAACCACAGAGGGCTCATGGAGAAAGCAGAAACCATTCTGCAGGACGAGAAAGCAAAGTGAGAAGATGGTGAGTGGTAGTGAAAGATAGATAAGAGGTGCTAGGGCCAAGTCCTGAAGGATCTTAACTATGCCAAGAAGCAAAAATTTTATCCCATAAACAAGGGGGAGCCACCAAAAGTTTGAGCAGGATATGTGAGTTTTAACACCACCACTCTGGCTGCAGAGCAGATGATGAATGTGAGGGATATACACTCGGGAAGCTATTGAAAAAGAACTTGCATAAGGACAGTGGCATGAGGAGATAGATTATACTCTTCTCGAGAAGACCCCATGCACTGGCCCCTTCCTTCCCCCTTGGCACCCAAACTTATCTATCTTTGGCCTCACCCCTTAGAGGTTGATTGATAGTGAGGCTAACCTCTAACAACATAATTAGCATAGAGGAGTTAATAGCTGAAACTGGTTTAATGTGCCGCCCTCCCAAGTTTTGCATCTGATGTAAGAGCTTGAAATGCCTGTGATTCAAAGGAGTGAAAAGAGAAAAACAAAATGTTTTAGCCCAGAATCTCCCAATATTAATGGTAAATCTTGTGATTTATCTAGTATAGGTAGATGGAAAGAAGGACACAGAAAAGTGAAAAGTAACTCAGAAAAAAAAAAAACAAAACTGTTGCTAATGATGAGGCCTTGGTGTCAGTAAGTGGTTGCTTCCACCAGGGCGAGAAGGAGAAGAAGCCATGCGCACTGGAAAGGTTGGCAGGAGCAGATAGGGAGGCAAAGAAACAGAGGGAAGACAACAGATTCACACACTCCACAGCATATGCCCAAAGGAGACTCTGGCTGTAATCTCTCGGGTACAGTAAGTATAACAAGAGAACTAAGTATTCTGTATAAAGGTATCTCTATGCAAAAAAACAGAAAAGTCCCACACACTGGAAATGTCTTTTGAAAGTTACAGATTTACACAACCTTCACTGAAGCTGCAGAGGGACTGTTTCCTCGGCTCCACCTCCCCTCTCTTCCCCCCTTGTGCCTAATGATGGAAAAAACATAGCACCTAGGAAGAGCCTCTCCAACAAGAAGTGAGAGATGAAATGAACCCAGGTGAATGAAGTGGAAATTGCTGGAAAAATGAACAGGACAAAACTTTATTCCTGTTTAAGTGATGAGGAAAAAAATGAGACACCTGGGAAATAAAGTGCAATAAGATCAACCAGTAGATAAGAATAAAAGTAGTTACATGAGTACTTTATGGCAAAGTCCCCTTCAAAGGTGCAATTTGTCTTAGCAAAAGTGTTGTGCATCTAAAGGACTATTAGGATACAGGTGAAGACTAAGGAGAAAAATCTGAATGTCAAAATCCTTCAGTGATCAGCTCAATTCTTCTTCTTCTTCCTTTTTTTTCGGAGGTTGGGAGGAAGGAACACATCTGACACATCTGAGAGAAAAAGCAAGCAACTTCAGGGAAAAGAGAATTTGTTCTTCCTCTTATGAACTTAACGATGAAAGTAGTCATTTCTCTTACTTTGTCTGATGTGCGGGGTTGTAAAACAAAGAACCAGTATTTGAGCTTGCATTTGACAGTGTAATAAATGCAATTATAATCATTTGCGTATTAAAGGCATTATTATTACTTCGTGGCAAATATTTCCAACAAGATTGAAAAGAATCCCTCCTCCCAAGCGGGCTACACATGTTTTGTAGGATTTGACATAATCTGAAACCATGCTGCGTCAAGCTGTCAATTGCAGGAATTCTCCAAAGCTACCACAGATCTTGTCCTAATCGCTTTTAAGACTCATTTGATGCCACATAATTGAAAATAACCGTTGGTTGTGATGTGTTAATTTTATGCAAGGAAAATAATAGGGTACTGATGTTATACTTTCAGCCAACTACTTTTGGGGGAAAACTGTACAAAACTTTTAGTCTCTATGACAGCTCGCCTTCGGCTATATAACCCTTTATAATGTCATTTGGGGGCCCTATTTAAACCCAAATATCCTGAAATATGGCATCCAAAATGATGAGATCTAAGGTTTCCTTTCTCTGAGACATAGTAGCTTACCTTAGGTACTCTACATAAAATTGTAACCTAATTTATCTTGACTTACAAACTTAAGATGGGAAAAGAATCTCTCTCTCTCTTTCTCTCTTGATCTCTCTGTCTCTACCTTTCTCTTTCTCTCTCTCTCTAACTTACAATATCACTGGTTATTTCACTTGACATCCCTTAAGTGACCTATAAAACAAACCTCATCATTCAAAGGCTTGCAACACTCTAAGCCTTCTAAGCTAATGTTCACCTATGTGTTTCAAGTATTTCTTCCTGTCTATCTGGGGTATTTCAATAAATTACATATAGTCTATAGCTTAAAATCTTAATGAAAGATGTAGCTTAGATGGAACCTTGGAAAACAAGGTGAAAAGTTAATGAGATATAAACTAGTAACAGCTAAAGCTTTCCCTTAAAGAAAACATTATTGATTTTAAAGAACTTACTAATGAAAAAGAATGACACTCATTTAGGCCTGAGATACATCATAGATTCATTTATAAGAATAAATGAGGATGTGGATCCCAGGGAAGGGGCTTTGCATTCTGGCCGTGTCACTCCCCTGCAATCTCTTTTTGGGCCTATTAGGTTGGAGGATTTTCTAGTTATTGTTTGGGCCCCATGATATCTGATGTCCCCTCTACACCACTTGTACCGTTTTACACACCTACATCCACTTCTCATACCACTAATATTAATGTATTCCACATTTGGATTTCTTTAAAATGCCTTCCTCTCATGAACATAATTTTATACTACAACCCCGCATTAGCATTTACTATCAAACATCTGAAATTGCTCCTTTAATCCTTCAAAGCTTCCACCTAAGCTTAACAACTCTTCCATGAAGCCTCTTAAGGTGTTAGCATTACATATTCATTTGCACTTTGGGATAGTCTACTCCATGAGTATTGTATCAATTGGGTTTGCATTTGGCTTTGAGTAGTAACAGAAAACCCAAATTCAGTGGCTGAAACAAATGGGTGGGTTTTTTGGTTTTTTTTTTCTCCCTCTCACATAACGAAAACGCCAGAGGTAAGCAGTTCGGGGCCAGGGACAGCTCCTTCACAATGTCATCAACATTCCAGGTCCATTACATCCTTACACTTTATCCGTGACATTTGATTTTCATCCTCGTGCTTGCCATTTCCTGGTCCCAGGATGGCTGCTCTACCTCCAGCCTAATAGTGTCTGCATTCTAATCAAAAATGGAAGGAAAGCAGGAAGAGGTAGTTCCTAATCTCAGTCTATGAGCCATTCGGCGGGAAATTATCACACAAACCACCATAGCTGCAAGTGAATCTGAGAAGGCAAGCTGCTGTCAACAACAAAATTGGGGTCCTTAAAAAGGTAAAAAGTAGAATGACTATTGAGGTTTCAGTGGCATTTTCTGCCACAGTGTTCTTCATTATGTTGTGTGACTACAATCTATCCCCTAATTAAGCTATAAACTCTGAGATCAGAGGTCATTAATTAAGTGTATTTCTTTTGTATCTTCTTCCTCCCATTGTCATACTTGAACCCTTTCATGCCTAATGGTAACTGAATGAACCAAGTAGGCAGCTCTACCACATGTCCTCTTCTGCCACATAGCTAGATGATATTTGTCTATGTCAATATGAGATTCATCTATAAAAAGAGAGAGCAAACAATAATTTCTCATTTTTAAACAGCTGGGGTAACATTAGTTGACGGTTTGGGGTTTTTTTTTTCTACCAAATAAATTCCAACCACTTACTTAGCTTTTGAGACCTTCCCCAACCTAGTCTCTTTCTACCAATCTCTCCTGCTTTAGGCCCCACTGCTCCCTTCCATATTCCATTTCCTTTCTCAAACTGAACTACACACTGATATGAATTTAATCTGCAAATGACTTATTTTGTGTAATATGCTCAAACGAACAACAAAGAAACAAACAAGCAATGACAACAACAAAAAACCCTGGCACTTGAATTTGTCAGTGTATATACAGTGGCCTCTTAGCATATTCAATATCCACATTCTTCTATGTCTTCTATAAAACCTTTTCTGATTAGGTGAGATATTGTGAGTATTGGGAGAGGGCACAGGATGAAGTGTCATGCCCCTATAGCTCCTTTCCAGTCTTACCCCGCGGGTATAGTAAGGGTTCTTTTTAGCACCATAGGCAAAATTACACACCACAAATTATCAGTATTAGCAAGAAAGAGTTTTATTTGTCTTTGTGTTGCTCCAACATCAATAATCCAAAAGCATTTAACCTTATTTCTGTGGAAGTCTAAAAGAACCGGCACGGATCCAGGAAGGATAGTTTCACAGGCTTCCACCATATGGGCTACTAGCATGATGGAGCCAGGACTCTGGGGAGAGGGCAGAGGAGTGGAAAAGGGAAGATGGAAGGTACTACCAAGTGCTAATTAGAGTCTGACTTTCTATGGGTTACAAAGTCAAGAAATGATGTATACCATCCTGTGGACTCTAAGAATATTCATATTTAGCTACTACTGAAAAGGTATGATTTCTATAACAGAATGTACCTTTTTAGACATGGTGGAGTATAATGCAGTGTTACCTAGGTTAAAAACCTGGCATGTACTAGGTTGGCACTCAATAAATGGCAGCTACCCTTCAGTTCCTTAGCCCCAGAGGAGTTTTCCTCCTCTCACTTTTCATAGCACTTTGCCTATGCCTCTCTATTGGTGATTTCCGTTTTTCTCTCTCTTTTTTTTTTAACAGTTATCCCATTGGATTATAAATACCTCAAGGGAAGGTAGTGCCTAATTTAACCTCACAAACTCCACAAGATCTGCTGATAGTGCCTCAAAGATGGTAGTTGCTCCATTGTTGAATGAAAGAATGAAAACATAAATGAATGCTTTAATTCATCCAAAATAACAGTTGAACCATCTAAATGGATTTTCTTGCTGATCAGTAGAGGCATTAGGGAAGGGTGCAGGGGAAGACAACAGTAGTGTTCTCACTTGCTCACACATACGAAAAAAAAGATTTTTGTGGTCACTCTGGCACTCATAGCTCTCTAAGGGCCTCCTATCACTTAAGGTGTCAAATAGTTATTCCTGCCCATTGCTTCAGAACAGTGCTTCCAATAGAATTTTCCGGGGTGGTAAAAATGTTCTGTATCTATGCTTTCCAATATAGTAGTGGTTAGCCATATTGAGCACTTGAAATGTAGCTAGTGTAACTAAGAAACTTACTTTTCAGTTGAATTGAATTTTCATTCATTTACATTTAAATAGACACATGTGGTTAGTGGCTATTGCACTGTAGAGCATGACTCTAGAATATGTAGAAAGGCCCCTTCTTACAGGGCTGTCCACTCTCACTACCTGCCTCAGGCCATCTTGCATTCCTCCCTCTCCATTCATCAAGGTGCTCCTCCTCTGTAAGTCTTCCTTCTCCCACTAGAAAGCACACAATGACTTGGATGGATACCACATTCTTAACTTGGTTTACTTGGCAGGGCAGGGGACAGCTTGGGGTGCGGGAGTGACTCTATCCACTATGAGTTTATATAGCTTTATCTCTGCCCAAGATCTCTCCATTCCCAGGCATAAGAAAACCCAGCAGGACATAGTAACTTGGCTCTACTGCTTTCTCACCCATATCCCTCTCATAAGTTAATTTAGAAGTTGATTTCTCCAGAAAATTTCCCAAACGAATCCTGCCCATTCTCTATTCCTCCTCCTCCAATCTCTTGCTACTCTATTTTCATATGCAGTGTACACAGTGACGCAAGGGGGAGGAGTTAGAAGAAAATAGGAGTTAGTTGTTGTCACAACCTACTTTCAACTTAAATATTGAGATAATACTGTAATTTTCTGACGATGGCTTCAGTTCTTCCAAATAACCTGAATACATGCACCATGAGCAAATTATGATGACACTCTTTTGAGTCAATTAGTGCCTGTAAATAAAGACTACACTTGAGCACAGCCTCCTTAACGGTGTGTCTCACTATAGTCAATCAAATGCTCATTTATTTCATCGCATTTGTTGCACTGCATGTAGCAGAGTGTGACAGAAAACACAGATCACATTTGCATGTGCCTCAGTGAATGATATTTACTGCACCCATTTGCAACTGCCCAGAAAGGAGGATTTAGGAGAAACAGACAATAAAGGTCAAAGTAAACAAAATCAGTACTAGGGAAAATCTAATATAAGCCTGGGCCTTATAACAGTTGCTGGCTGTAGAAAACTCTATACCACCTCCTGAAGTCAGCTGGATAAACGTGAATGAGCACTATCCTAACAAAATCTCCTTTCAATAAGAAAACATTAACCTGGATGCATATTCAGGTGCAGTGAGTAATCATCTTGTTAACACTTGAATACATTCTATAATGCACAAAGTCACAAAACACTATCCTCCCTGATGCCCCTGGTTAGTCTTAATTCCACACTTTTTTTGACATACATGGAACTGATTCCATTAAAGATGATGATACTGCCTTCTAGACCCACTGGGGCAATCTCTCTCCCAGGTCTCATTGTAAAGGCAATCTTAAGAAAGTGCTCAAGTGTGGAGTTAGTTCCAAATCCACAGCTTGAGTTTTTAGAACCTCTGCTTAAGGTTTCTCTAGAGCAGAACAGTAACTAGTAATTAAAAACCCTAAACCCCTCCTGACACAGTGTGCAAAGGCAGTAGTCTTTGGGAGGATCTGGCCATCTGCATAGAATATCTTCTCGTGGAGGACTATGAAAGGTAAATATCTTCCAAGCTTCCTCTGAAATCCTTAAACTAGAGCAGTAAAACATTATCAACTTTTTGATATTTTTAGTTTATCAAATCATTTTTGAGCATTTGTGTGCCCATCACTATGCAGTTATTAAATATTATGAATATGATTTAAGGTACAACTCATATCTCCAAAGACCTTAGAGTTTAGTTCTCCACTCTAGTTCTACTATCATGTATTAGTAATGGCAAAAATATTTATTTAGCAATTATCTGTACTATTGCAAAATGAGTCTTTCCATGTAATGCAGTCTGCAAATGGATAATGAAATGCTTGGATGGCATAAAGATTTGCTTTAAAAATTCTACTTTTAGTTTAATCTAGATAAACAACCAACTAAATTGGCATTTTGCTAGCCTTTGAAAGAAAGAAATGCAAAAGCAGTAACATGTGTTTCTAGGAGAGTCCTACAAACACACCAAATCATTTAATGGCTGCTCTAAGTACTGAACCACCAGTCACCAAATATAGCAGTTAAACTCATGAGTCGAACTGAAGTAAAAGCACCAGGAGGAGTCTCCTCATGCTAGTGTATCCCACAGGGTATGGCAAGGCATGCTTATTAAATACATTGAATAGTAACAACCATTACCTAGAAATGTTTAATTGTGTTACCCAGGAGATGGCATAGGCAGATAGTACAAATAGTACCAAGCAGCGGTTCCACTTTTTAGCTCTGAATCCAAGTAAGATATGACTTCTCCAAAGTAGCACCCCTCATTGTTTCTGCCCCATGTTGGCCCCAACCAGCAGAACAATTCTGGTAGAGAGATTAGAGAGATAACAAACTCCAGTTGGAGAAGCAGGGATATAGCAATTTTACAGTAATTCTGAAGTTATGGACTTAGAATGAACAGCCTTACAAGAAAATAAAAGGCAGAGATTAGACTCAGTGGAATACATACAAACATAGGGTACACACAAGATCCATACCTGGCCAGGACTAGCACTAGATTATTTCTGAAAAAATAAATGGAGGCTGACATTAGAATTCATTGTAAAGTCTTGTAAAATGTATATAGCCCTCATTACAGAGTATGGGGCCTCATAATGATCAATTCTTTATTTTATTGTCCATAAAATTTCCCCTGCCACTCCTCAGATTAAAAACCCTAGTAAATAGCATTAAGTACCTGACCTAGTGAAGCCTACTTGGCTACTAGAATCACAGTGTTGATACCACAGTGGGGAAAACTAAGCAAGTAACTGCTCTTGAATAATCCTTTTTTTTTTCTTTTTTTATGAGGTTGGCCAGAGAATTTAGTGGTTAAGTTTTCCTGACAAACTGATGAACAGTTAACACAATACAGGAGGGTGGATGCTCTGTCAACTTACAAACCTCTGCTAGCTCTCCCTTGCCTATGAAATCAATTCTGATCTTAGCGTGGCTCATCTGCCTGTTGTACTGGCCTCATCTTTTGCCAAAGACACCCCCACCCGCCAGCTCATTTCAACACTTCCCACCACACTTTCTTAAAAATGAACTAACACACTTTCAGCGTATATTTTAATTATTTTAAACTATTTATTATTTTACTAGTGATAGAAAGAGGCTCAACAAAGCAAAATATCCTGCCTGAGGTCACCCACCCAGTAAGTGGCAGAGCTGTCATTCCAAAGCCACTCCTCCTTTCCTAAGCCCTCCCCTCCTGTGCCTTGGCTTACATCATTCCCTCTGCCAAAAGGGCTCTCAAACTCACCTGGCAGTGAGCACTTACTGACTCTCTAATGCCAGCTCAGTCTTCTCCTAGTA
This sequence comes from Physeter macrocephalus, assembly GCF_002837175.3. Taxonomy (NCBI): domain Eukaryota; kingdom Metazoa; phylum Chordata; class Mammalia; order Artiodactyla; family Physeteridae; genus Physeter; species Physeter macrocephalus. The sequence continues at coordinate 80,742,892 of NC_041234.1, read as the reverse complement.
CTTCTTCATGTCGACCCTGAGACAAAATGAGCCACTGGTCCATCTGTGTACCCAGGGCCCCTTGCCTACTTCTATTAGGGAAAGAGTAAAACCTTCTGTATTTATACCTCTGTTTACTCCATTGCCACACAGCTCTTGAAGGCAGGGCCCTCATGCCCTTGAATAATTCTGTCTATAAGCATACTAAAGAGAGGGACACTGTCCTATTCCTCACTGTATCTCTAGAACTTAGAGCAGTGTCAATCACATAATATGCAATCAATAAGTATTTGCTGAATGAATGAATGTGCAACACATTATGCTGGTTCAATGACATGGAGTCGGGGGAGGGAAGCCCATAGTATGGCTGTGTCTATTTGAAACTACTTTTGCTACAATCTTGATTTCATTGACCAGAAATTTCATTCAAACCATTGGCCAATTCCATCAGAAAAGAGGTTGAATTGAATTTGCTCACTAGATTGATCAGGTAATTAACTAATATGACTGAGTCAACTTTGGATTATTATTGCATCACAGGTAAATGTTTACAGTTAATAAAAGCTGTTGGTGGCATCAGAAACCATGCAAGTTGAAGAGGTCAATCAGAAAATGGAAATAAAATGCAGTTGGAGATTAGCAAGACAGTTTTACAAACACTAGGCAAAAATATATCTCACAGAAAAGTGGTAGAATGTCTCATTTTCTGATAAGAATACATTTAAAGGTCTTTCTGTGATGGTGAAATATAAATAAATATATCATTTGAAATTTTTTGATCTTTGGTCCTGAGAGAAAATTTATATGAAAGACACTTGGGGTGTACACACACACACATATGCACACACTCCTATACACACACAGGTAGAATCCATTACATAAAATCCTAAAATTAAGAGCCCATAAAATGAGATGGCTATTTGTGTAAATATTGTTTCCACCATACTTAAAATATTAAAGTTGAATTGCCTTAAGTTCCAAGTACATTTAAATATTTGCTTATAACTTGCTATTTCACAAAAGTTAGGAGTAGGACGGAAAAGATACAATGCTAAACTGTTAGAAATCACAGTCTACTGAAGATCAATAAAAATAACATTAAATTTATCTCCGAAATCATGAAAATCAGTGGGGAAACAAAATTTGATTCAGAGGTTTTATTTACACCCAATATTTCCAGTAATGTCTTTACTGGGCAAAATTAATTCTACCTCCACTTCAATACCTTAGTAGGTTTTTAGATAATTATAGATATCTTCAGATTTGTAAACTTGTGGATGTTTACAAGAAAAGAAGCAATGGTGGTGATCCTGATGCTCGACTAGTGCCAGTGAACTAGGGAGAGCAATGTAACTTCATAGAAACGTTTTTATTGAACAAACTTCAACTCCACAAGGAACTCTACACATATCACGCTTTTAGCTGATTAAAGTTTCCTATGTTCAGAGCAGCAGTTTTTACTCATTGCTTTTTCCCATACTGATTTCAATTAAGTTTCACCTCTGAGAACCCAAGAAACTTCAAATTGTGCTCTTCTCCCCCTAAAGAGTTTGATCAAAACGTCTTCTCTCTGCTGTAATCATAATACAGGGAATACAAGAAACAGCATGACCAGTTCTTAGTAAATATTCTGAGAGTTTAATTCTTTCTTTTACATATATGCCTAGTAAAAATTCTTTTCTAGGTTTCCTTGTGGGATAACTTTTTATGAGGGAAGTCATGGGTTTGGGAAAGGAGGAAGGGTAGTAAGCCAGCCAGGCACATCATCCTCTTTCCTTGGCCATCTTCCTGTTGCAGCTGGTTATTCCAAGGCTGGGCAGTCTGCAAAAATATCATGCAGGAATGGACAAATTCGTGCTTGTGTTTTCTCCTTGAAACCTATTTTTTTAAAGAACCCTGAATTTTGCATTGATTGTTATTATTATATGGACACTTACTGACTTTTAAATGCTGAAAATTATCTTAATTGAACCATTTTAAGAAGAGGAAACCTACCCACCATTTTCAATAAAGCATACAAAGGCTAATGACATTTGATAGCATTCTGGTTGGATTTCCAGCTGTGAAGTCCCTTTGATTAAAATAAATAAAGAAAGAAAAGGTGGAGCACCAACTTGGTCACCTAAGCATTGTTAAATCTGACATTTACAAAACATCTATGCTAATATGACATTTTCCCTTTTTTTCTTGGTACTTTGGTGTGATCTGACAATGAACCAAGAGGACTTTCCTTGAAACTTTTGGTATTTCACCAATTGTCACCTGTACATCAGTTGCTTTCAAACTATTGCCATTTTCCTGCTTCCCTGTCATGAATTAAAGGAACAGACTGCATTAAAACTTCAGCATATTCCACGTCCCATAAACTGTGAGTAGGAGAGACCATTGACTGCTTTAAAAGAACTGCAAAGTCCTTTTGGTAAAAAAGACTACTATAGCTCTGGTGAAGCAAATTGCTTTTTAGCATGCCTACCTATTTGGGCTTTCCCCATTTCTGCCTGGAGATTAGAAATAACTTAGCAACGCATAAATATCCACTCATAAGCAACCATATCCCTCTTTCTGACTGTTGGCTTTCTTTTGCAAATAAAATTCCTGCAACACCACTAACTCTGCAAGTGAACTTTGAAAGACTACTTATTTTCCACGTGATACTCAAGAAATAAATACCTGCTCAATTTGAGGAAATATTATATTAGCATTTGATTGGAAGAACTAATTTATAGTCGAGATCAGCAAATTATGGCCCTTGGGCAAAATATGGCCTGCGGCCTTTTTTTTTTTAATTTTTAATTTAATTTTATTTATTTTTTCATATAGCAAGTTCTTAATAGTTATCCATTTTATATATATTAGTGTATAGGTGTCAATACCAATCTCCCAATTCATCACACCACCACCCCCTCCGCCCCACCACTTTCCCCCCCTTGGTGTCCACAGGTTTGTTCTCTACATCTGTGTCTCAATTTCTGCCCTGCAAACCGGTTAATCTGTACCATTTTTCTAGGTCTCACATATATGCGTTCATATACGATATTTTTTTTTTTTTTTTTTGGTATGCAGGCCTCCCTCTATTGTGGCCTCTCCCGTTGCGGAGCACAGGCTCCGGACGCGCAGGCTCACCGGCCATGGCTCACGGGCCCCGCCGCTCCGCGGCACGCGGGATCCTCCCAGACCGGGGCTCGAACCCGGTTCCCCTGCATCGGCAGGCGGACGCGCAACCACTGCGCCACCAGGGAAGCCCTCATATACGATATTTGTTTTTCTCTTTCTGACTTACTTCACTCTGTATGACAGCCTCTAGATTCATCAACATCTCTACAAATGTCCCAAATTCGTTCGTTTTTATGGCTGAGTAATATTCCATTGTATATATGTACCACATCTTTATCCATTCGTCTGTCGATGGGCATTTAGGTTGCTTCCATGACCTGGCTATTGTAAATACTGCTGCAATGAACATTGGGGTGCATGTGTCTTTTTGAATTTTTGTTTTCCATAGGTATATGCCCAGTAGTGGGATTGCTTGGTGATATGGCAATTCTATTTTTAGTTTTTTAAGGAACCTCCATACTGTTCTCCATAGTGGTTGTGTCAATTTACACTCCCACCAACAGTGCAAGAGGATTCCCTTTTCTCCACACCCTCTCCAGCATTTGTTGTTTGCAGATTTTCTGATGATGCCCATTCTAATTGGTGTGAGGTGATAACTCATTGTAGCTTTGACTTTCATTTCTCTAATAATTAGTGGTTTTGAGCAGCTTTCCATGTGCCTCTTGGCCATCTGTATGTCTTCTTTGGAAAATTGTCTATTTAGATCTTCTGCCCATTTTTGGATTGGGTTGTTTTTTTTTTTTTTAATATTGAGCTGCATGAGCTGTTTATATA
>NC_041234.1:80736881-80737875 GCF_002837175.3 Physeter macrocephalus | reverse complement strand
ACGCGGGATCCTCCCAGACCGGGGCTCGAACCCGGTTCCCCTGCATCGGCAGGCGGACGCGCAACCACTGCGCCACCAGGGAAGCCCTCATATACGATATTTGTTTTTCTCTTTCTGACTTACTTCACTCTGTATGACAGCCTCTAGATTCATCAACATCTCTACAAATGTCCCAAATTCGTTCGTTTTTATGGCTGAGTAATATTCCATTGTATATATGTACCACATCTTTATCCATTCGTCTGTCGATGGGCATTTAGGTTGCTTCCATGACCTGGCTATTGTAAATACTGCTGCAATGAACATTGGGGTGCATGTGTCTTTTTGAATTTTTGTTTTCCATAGGTATATGCCCAGTAGTGGGATTGCTTGGTGATATGGCAATTCTATTTTTAGTTTTTTAAGGAACCTCCATACTGTTCTCCATAGTGGTTGTGTCAATTTACACTCCCACCAACAGTGCAAGAGGATTCCCTTTTCTCCACACCCTCTCCAGCATTTGTTGTTTGTAGATTTTTTGATGATGCCCATTCTAACTGGTGTGAGGTGATACCTCATTGTAGCTCTGATTTGCATTTCTCTAATGATTAGTGACGTTGAGCGGCCTTTCATATGCTTCTTGGCCATCTGTATGTCCTCTTTGGAGAAATGTCTATTTAGGTCTTCTGCCCATTTTTGGATTGGGTTGTTTGTTTTTTTTGAATATTGAGTTGCATGAGCAGTAGTAGTGGTGAGAGTTGACATCCTTGTCTTGTTCCGGATCTTAGAGGAAATGCTTTCAGTTTTTCACTTTCAGTTGCTTTGCAAAAGCTTTTAAGTTTCATTAAGTCCCATTTGTTTTATTTGTTTTTATTTCCATTACTCTAGGAGATGGATCAAAAAAGATCTTGCAGTGATTTATGTCAAATAGTGTTCTTCCTATGTGTTCCTCTAAGAGTTTTATAGTGTCTGGTCTTACATTTAGGTCTCTAATCCATTTTGAGTTTATTTTTGT
>NC_041234.1:80735493-80736366 GCF_002837175.3 Physeter macrocephalus | reverse complement strand
GTGATCCTTTTAATGTATTGTTGAACTTGGTTTGCTTGTATTTTGTCGAGGATTTTTGCATCCATATTCATCAGTGATATTGGTCTGTAATTTTCTTTTTTTTGTAGTATCTTTGTCTGGTTTTGGTATTAGGGCAATGTTGGCCCCATAGAAGGAGTTTGGGAGTGTTCCTTCCTCTGCAATTTTTTTGGAAGAGCTCGAGAAGGATGGGTGTTAGCTCTTCTCTAAATGTTTGATAGAATTCACATGTGGAGCCATCTGGCCCTGGACTTTTGATGGTTTGATTTGTGTGTGTGTGTGTGTGTGCGGAGGGCTCTACTTTAATTCTTTTTACATGTAGCTGTCTAGCTTTCCCAGCACCACTTATTGAAGAGACTGTCTTTTCTCCTTTGTGTATCCTTGCCTCCTTTGTCATAGATTAGCTGACCATAGGTGTGTGGGTTTATCTCTGGGCTTTCTATCTTGTTCCTCCTGTTGCGGAGCACAGGTTCCAGACGCACAGGCTCAGCGGCCATGGCTCACGGGCCCAGATGCTCTGCGGCATGTGGGATCTTTCCGGACCGCGGCACGAACCCGTGTCCCCTGCATCGGCAGGAAGACTCTCAACCACTGCGTTTCTATCCTGCTCCACTGATCTATACTTCTGTTTTTGCGCCAGTACCATATTGTCTTGACTACCGTAGCTTTGTAGTATAGACTGAAGTCAGGAAGTCTGATTCCTCCAGCTCCATTTTTTTCCCTCAAGACTGCTTTGGCTATTCAGGGTCTTTTGTGTCTCCATACAGACTTTAAGATTTTTTATTCTAGTTCCGTAAAAATGCCATTGGTACTTGATAGGGATTGCATTGAATCTGTAGATTGCTTTGGGTAGTA
>NC_041234.1:80703151-80733734 GCF_002837175.3 Physeter macrocephalus | reverse complement strand
GTCTGGCTAATGGTTTATCAATTTTGTTTATCTTCTCAAAGAACCAGCTTTTAGTGTTATTGATTTTTTGCTATTGTTTTATTTTTTTCTAATTCATTTATTTCTGCTCCGATCTTTATGATTTCTTTCTTTCTACTAACTTTGCATTTTGTTTGTTCTTCTTTCTCTAGTTCCTTTAGGTGTAAGGTTAGATTGTTTATTTGAGATGTTTCTTCTTTCTTGAGGTAGGTATTGCTCTAAACATACTTCCCTCTTTGAACTGTTTTTGCTGCATCCCATAGGTGTTGTTTCTTGAGGTAGGCTTGTATTGCTCTAAACTTCCCTCTTAGAACTGCTTTTGCTGCTTCCCACAGGTTTTAGATTGTCGTGTTTTCATTGTCATTTGTCGCTAGGTGTTTTTTGATTTGCCCTCTGATTTCTTCAGTGATCTCTTGGTTGTTTAGTAACGCATTGTTTAGCCTCCAAGTGTGTGTCTTTTTTTTTTTACATTTTTTCCCCTGTAATTGATTTGTAATTTCATAGCGTTGTGGTCAGAAAAGATGTTTGACATGATTTCAATTTTCCTAAATGTACTGAGGCTTGATTTTTGACCCAAGATGTGATCTATCCTTGAGAATATTCTGTGCACACTTGAGAAGAATGGGTAATCTGCTGTTTTTGGATGGAATGTCCTATAATTATCAATTAAATCTATCTGGTCTATTGTGTCATTTAAAGCTTGTGTTTCCTTCTTAATTTTCTGTTTGGATGATCTGTCCATTGGTGTAAGTGAGCTGTTAAAATCCCCCACTATTATTGTGTTACACTCGATTTCCGCTTTTACAGCTGTTAGCAGTGGCCTTATGTATTGAGATGCTCCTATGTTGGGTGCGTATATATTTATAATTGTTATATCTTCGTGGATTGATCACTTGATCATTATGTAGTGTCCTTCCTTGTCTCTTATGACATTCTTTCTTTGAAAGTGTATTTTATCTGATATGAGTATTGCTACTCCAGCTTTCTTTTGATTTCCATTTGCATGGAATATATTTTTCCACCCCCTCACTTTCAGTCTGAATGTGTCGCTAGGTCTGAAGTGGGTCTCTTGTAGACAGCATAAATAAGGATTTCCTTCAGCATCTGTTGTAAAGCTGGTGCTGAATTCTCTTAGCTTTTCCTTGTCTGTAAAGGTTCGATTTCTACATTGAATGTGAATGATATCCTTGCCTGGTAGAGTAATCTTGGTTGTAGGTTCTTCCCTTTCATCACTTTCCTTTCCCCTGTCAGGGAAGTTTTCGACTATAATCTCTTCAAGTATTTTCTCAGGTCTTTCTCTCTCTCTTCTCCTTCTGGGACCCCTATAATGTGAATGTTGTTGCATTTAATGCTGTCCCAGAAGTCTCATAGGCTGTCTTCATTTCTTTTCATTCTTTTTTCTTCATTCTGTTCCACAGCAGTGAATTCCACCATTCTGTCTTCCAGGTCACTTATCCATTCTTCTGCCTCAGTTACTCTGCTATTGATTCCTTCTAGTGTATTTTTCATTTCAGTTATTGGATTGTTTATCTGTTTGTTTTTTCTTTAATTCTTCTAGATCTTTGTTTAACATTTCTTGCATCTTCTTGATCTTTGCCTCCATTCTTTTTCCTATGTCCTGGATCATCTTCACTATCATTATTCTGATTTCTTTTTCTGGAAGGTTGCCTATCTGCCCTTCATTTAGTTGGTTTTCTGTGGTTTTAACTTGTTCCTTCATCTGGTCCATAGCCCTCTGCCTTGTCATCTTGTCTATCTTTCTGTGAGTGTGGTTTTTTTCCCACAGGCTGCAGGATTGTAGTTCTTCTTGCTTCTGCTGTCTGCCCTCTGGTGGATGAGGCTATCTAACAGGCTTGTGCAAGGTTCCTGATGGGAGGGACTGGTGGTGGGTAGAGCTGGCTCTTGCTCTGGTGGGCAGAGCTCAGTAAAACTTTAATCTTCTTGTCTGCTGATGGATGGGGCTGGGTTCCCTCCCTGTTGGTTTTTTGCCTTGAGGTGACCCAACACTGGAGCCTATCCAGGCCCTTTGGTGGGGCTCATGGTGGACTCTGGGAGGGCTCATGCCAAGGAGTACTTCCCAGAACTTCTGCTGCCAGTGTCCTTGTCCTCACAGTGAGACACAGCCACCCCCTGCCTCTGCAGGAGGCCCTCCAACACCAGCAGGCAGGTCTGGTTCTGTCTCCCATGGGGTCACTGCTCCCTCCCCTGCGTCCCAACATGCACACTACCCTGTGTGTGCCCTCCAAGAGTGGAGTCTCTACTTCCCCCAGTCCTGTCAAAGTCCTGCACTCAAATCCCGCTAGCCTTCGAAGTCTGATTCTCTACACAGTCCTCCTCCCATTGCCAGACCCTCAGGTTGGGAAGCCTGACATGGGACTCAGAATCCTCACTCCAGTCAGTGGACTTCTGTGGTATAAGTGTTTTCCAGTTTGTGAGTCACCCACCCAGCAGTTATGCAACTTGATTTTATTGTGATTGCTCCCCTCCTACCGTCTCATTGTGGCTTCTCTTTTGTCTTTGGACATGGGGTATCCCTTTTGGTGAGTTCCAGTGTCTTCCTGTTGAGGATGGTTGAGCAGTTAGCTGTGATTCCTGTGCTCTTGCAAGAGGGATTGGCCTGCTACCTTTTTTTTTTTGTAATGGTTTATGAGCTAAGAATGGTTTTTACAGTTTAATTTAAAATGGTCTTAAAATCAAAAGAATAATAATACTTCATGAAAATTCAAGATTCTCCGTCTTTAGCCATGGTCATTTTATACACACACACACACACATACATATATTATATATTACTGTTTCCGTGCTACAATAGCAGTTGAGTAGTTGTGATAGAGATGATATGGCCCACAAAGCTAAAATGTTTACTTCCTGGCCCTTTATAGAATAAAGGTTTCCTTAACCTGGTCTAGAGTCATATTTAATTAGGGGAAAACAGTTATAAGTGTCGACCTCTTTCTCCTTAAATAAAGCAGTAAAAATACAGCTCTCAAACACTCAGGCCAAGATAGAATTGAGGATACTTTTCAAAAACAAAAATTTCAATATGGAAAAATAAAACTCTAACCAAAATAACATTTGAGCTCCAGCTCTGCCATTAATTCCCTGTGTGAATTTAGTCACACTACCTTCCTTTTCTTTACATATCTTTAGAACTAAAAGTTTAAATAAAATTATCTCTCTGGTCCTTTTCAGATCTCAGAATCTAAGATTTTCTTCTCTTTTTAAATTTCTTAGTTACATAAAAAAGATCATTCACTTTACTAAAGAACTCACCACTGGGTTTCTCTATTTAGTAAGCTCTTCCTTCTTTAAGTACTTGAGTATTTGTGTAAGTGGTCATTCCTTACCAAGTTTTTGACTGATAAACAAATTGAAGTGAATACTATTAGAGATCTGTAAGAAATAAATAACGGCAGCACCTGAAATTATCATGAAAGTCAATGTGAAAAAGGAATTCAAGTAACAGAAATTAGACTTGCAGTGAGTTTTCTGGTATATATCTATCATGTAACATATTATTCAACTAAAATTAATTCCATGTTTATGTTAAACTCACATTCTATCTTGGTCCACTGACTAAAGCATGTAGTATTGTAGATCTTTGGACCAGCAACATGTGTATCCCCTGGGAGCTTGTTGGAAATGCAGAAAGTCAGGCCCCACCCCAGACCTTCTGAGTCAGCATCTGCAGTTTAAGGAGATCCCCAGGTGATTCGTATGCATAGTAAAGTTTGAGAAGCATTGGTGTAGGACAGTACTTCTCAAACCCTGGGCTGTGATACCTCAGAATCACTTGGGGGTGCTAAGTGTGCATATTGCTCAGCCCTGACTCTAGATCTATTGAATCTGAATCTCTTAGATGAGATCTGAAAATCAGTCTCTTTTAAAGCACTCCAGGTGATTATTATGCATAATAACATTTGAGAAGCACTTGAATAGTGGTTAAGAATGTGAATTTTTCTTTAGTGGAACATTCCTAGTTTTCTCACTTAATAGCTCTGTAATATCGTGTTACTTAGCCAATGTGATTCTCAATTTAGTCTTCTATAAAATAGGGATAACAAAAATACCTACCTTATAGGTTTTTGTGACGATTTAACTAGAGAGTGAATGAGTCTGGCATACAGTAAGCACTCAATACATATTAGCTATTATCATCAGAATTATCATTATTGGGACTTCCTGGTGGGCCAGTGGTTAAGATGTCGCACTTTCAATGCAGGGGATGAAGGTTTGAACCCTTGTGGGGAACTAAGATCCCACATTCTGCAGGGCCAAGAAAAAGAATAAAAAGAATTATCATCATTGCCTCCACTACCACTATTACCATGAGGAGTGGTGAAAGGTTAAGCTGAATATGTAGGTGCCCTATTTCCAGACAAATCCACTTGTTCTTTAGTCTGCACATACTGGAGAGCCATTGAAGGCTTTTAAGCAGAGGCATTACTGAAGCTTTGATGAACTTGGTTTTGGAGGATGGTGAGGGAGTCTAGACCAAAAATGGTCAAGAAGGATCACTTAGTTCTCAATAGGCTTGTGGTGTTCAGTTGCATACTAAGAACTCTACTCCTAGCCATCCTCAGTATGTAGGCTAGATAGTAATTGATGTGGGGCTGAGATATACCTCTTCAGCAATTCCTGAGTTACCAGAGATTTGGAATGGCCCTAGATCTAGAACTCCTGAGATCTTTCTATTCTGTCAATAAATTAGTCACACTGGCTAAGAGTCAACAGAGGGATGAATATAAAAATCAAAATTCCAAGAGGAAGCCATAACTTAATGGAGACCAAAAAAAAATCACAAAACTAAGCATCATCACAGAAGAGATATAAATGAATTAAATGTCTGGCAGAAATAACAGTACAAAGAAAACTTAAACGCTCTGAGATTCTTCTATCCTTTCCTTGTCTAGAGTCAGAGCTCTAAAACTTCTACTCCACTATTGTCAAATTATCAGCTGACACTCTGGCTCTGTGAACACACTTGTTTTTTGTTTTTGTTTTTGTTTTTTTTTTTACTGTGGCTCATATTAGACAAGATCCACGTATGTCCTTAAGGAGTTTACAATTCACTTAAAAAACTAAGGCTGAAATACAAGAAATCACTAGAGGGCAATGGAAGACAGACTAGAAGCAAGTGCTAGAAGAGGTGGCTTAGTCAGGGCAATAGCAGGAAGAGATGTGAGACTTTGAAAATACATAGAATCCGGAGCAGAAGTAAAAAGAGGGTGAGTCAGCGACATTATAAAATGTATGGAGTCAGGAAAACACTATAGGAATGGTTGAACAAGTTATGATACACTCACACCTTACAACACTACAAAGTAATTTTAAAAATAATGAGTTAGACTTACCAGCTAACTTAGAGGGATTTCCAAGATGTACCATTCAATGAGAAGGCAGAATATATAGCATAATCTCACTTGTGTAAAACAAACAAAATCTCTTATGTGTGTGCTTATATATAGAAAGTTACGTATGGATATACACCAGCTTGTGAAACTTGATTTGAGGGTAGTGGTAGGTAGGTGGCTCTGGCAGGAGAGGGTAGTAAAGGGTAATAGGAAGGGGAAAGAGTAAGTAAAAAACATCACACAGTCCAATTTTTGAGCAAGTGATTTAAAAAAACAAAATCCAGAAACTAAGAGTGAGCAATAGGAGATATTTCGCTAAGGTATTTCTTGAAACAAAAAGGAGGTATTTCACTAAAACTTGGTTGGAAGAAACCCAGGGACACAAAAAGGAGGAAGAATTCTGTTAGAACCTTTTCTTAGCCACTGCTGTATAAGTTCCTTAAGCAGAAGAAATCGGAAGTAGAGAGCAGACTGTTGGATATTATTTTGATTTAGTTGCATACAAGTATACACAGCAAATCACAAAGTATTCACATCTCTCTCTCTCTCTCTCTCTCTCTCTCTCTCTCTCTCTCTCTCTCTATATATATATATATATATATATATATATATATATATATATATATATATATATATAATAAAATTCCCCCTTCTCTAAAGGGAATGAAGTCTAGGAGATTAGACTGAATATGTGTGTAAGCAGTGCACTCTGGAAGTTGACTGTTTTCTATTTGCAGTTGTTGTTTACTTGTTTAAAATTCTCAATAAAAAATTTGTTTTTGATTATTCTTCCAGAATGAAACATTTTAGTTTGAGCTGTCCTTGTGGTATTCTCATGACTTAAAAGTTAACACAGCTATTAAGGCACCAAAGAATGTCCTTTATATAAGAACTATTTAGCTTGATACAACTTATTTAGCAAGGCTCAAATTTGTTATAAATCTTGAAGGGATTATTTTGGTGGCTTTTTTCCAGGCTTTTGTATAATGACTTCTACAAAGGGTCACATAAAGAGTTCTATCTCGGTTTCCCATGAACCAGCTGTGAGACTTTGGACAAGTCACTCTACTCCTCTAAGTGTATCGTTTTTCTTAGTCTAATTTGGCCTGAAGCTCAAAATATATTAGTTTCTTCCAATTTTAAAAATCTATTGTCCTAAAAAAAATCACCACATACAACTTACACTCATGCTCAAGCTAAGGTACTAATAGCCCTCAGTCACATAACTTATTCAGGATAAAATGCACATACCTACACATAAAATAATAAAAATCCATGATAAACATATTGAACAAATATTTGGTTGACAGTTGTTGGGGGGAAGTAGTTTGCAATACAGTTCTTCCTTTGCTGGAATGAAAAAATCTATCTCCAAGGCTGTCAGTCTTTCAAATATTGAAAGTATTGCTTGGGATAAATGTTATTGGTTTCTAACTGCTTTATAACTTCACTGATTACCCTGTCCTTATCTGAGATCTACTCAAATGCATCTAGCAATTACATCCCTTTCTTTTCTTGCTCTTTGAGGAGACTCTATAGCATACATGTAAAAATGGGAGGAAAATCACCAGACTCAAATTTTCAGAAATAAAAAAGGAGGCAAAGATGAAGCTTTAGCTAATGTTCATAGCTTTTTGCTATACTGTAATTAATTTCCAACTCTCAACAACATTTCTGGGCAAAATATCAAAGGTCATAGAGGGGAGGCTTATGCTCCTTATTATATATGGTGATGCCCTTCTGGCAGAACCTTACAGCAATACCTGATCAACTTGGGAAGAATACTGAGTCTCTGGTATTCTGCCTTGTTGTGTTTGTTAATAAGAAAATATTCTGCTGGCATTCAGAGAAAATTAATACACTTGACATCTACGTCACGACATAAACCTTCCCTGCCTAGTCATCTGTAATGAGAACTAAGATGAAAAGAATAGTTTACACAATTAAAATTTCTGGCCCATTTCAGAGACATATTAATTCACTTTGATGCACCTGCTACACTCAACTCCAGCCAGTAAGAGTAACACTTTCACATCTTTAACAAATGGCTAGATGGTGAGCTTATTTAATCCTTAGCCATAAAAAAAAAGGCATCACAATAAAACAGCATTGATACCACCAGCTTGGAGCTTGTAAAATTTCAGAAAGGAAGCTTGATGAAGTTTGCTTTTCAATATATGCAGGGAGGAAAAAGGAACACATTAAACAAATGAATGGTGGTCATAAGCTTACATAGAGAACACCTAGTGTCAACTATGTAGGAATGTTCACCAGCATGACTCCATGTTCATATTCTCATGATCAATGAATCTGGAGAACTGATTCCCTGTGGAGAGGGGGCAGATCAGGGAGAAAATTGTGCATATAATCTCTATTCTCCAAATGACTTCTTACAGCTTATTCCTTGCTTAAAATTTCCCAGACACGAGCTAGTAGAGATTACTGTAGAGTTACATACTAGGTCAATAAGTAAGTCTGTCAGCTCCACTTGATGTCATCAAGTAAAGGAACCATTTACATGTGGAAAATAAAGTAAACTTATGTTGTGTGGCTACAGAGGCTTAACTAGGACCAAATACAGAACAATTACAGGGGGGCAGAATTTGAGTCAATATTAGTGAAGAACTTTTCAACAATGGAATATACTGCCTTTAAAAATAACATGTTTGCGGTCATTGCAATGGATATTGTCAAAAGATTTCCTATACTGGGTGGGAGCTTGAACTAAATAGGTTCTAAGGTCCTTCTAATTCTGAGATTGTATTTTGTAGGACTATAACTATTTGAAAGAAATAATTTTAAGTACCTTGTAAATACCTACTGAGGAAAAAAAGTAATAAATTATTATTACCTACTTCTTAAATACAATCGAACATCTATTTTGGAGACAGTTTTTCTTAGCTTAGTTGGAATTTCTGTGCTTGAGTGAAATAAAATTGAGTTCCTTCAAAAATGTTTTGTTATTTTGTCTGGTTTTCCTCCCATGGGATACCTGTCACTACAATCACGATTCAGCCAGAATTAGTGAAGAGTTAGCACATGACTTTGAGAAAAATGGATGAGCGTTGAAGAAGCTTGTAGGATTAGAATGATTAAATGACTTTTTAAAACTTTAAGCTTTTTTTCCAAATTAGCAAGCTTGGTGCCTTATTATACATTCCACATACATTTTTTGAGCAACTTCTGTCTGCCAGGCACTGTGCTAAACTCTGGGAATAGGCAAAGGAAAACAAAACAGAGACAATCCCTTCCCTCTTGGAATTTATAACATTAACCACTATAACATTAGTGAGGAAATTTATTCATATTTAACAAACAGTATCCACTATTCTAAATGCTTGGACATCAATGACAAGCAGTTGTAAGAGAAAGTAACACAAGCTCTATGTCTTTGGAACAAAGAATATCAAGACTGTCCTTAGGCAAACATATGGCTGTTTAAGGTGTGGGGTGCATAAAAAATTATTCTTTAAGTAAAAATAAGTGAATAAATAAATAAAGCAAGATAATACATTTAGGGGTCATAAAAACATACTCTGAACATTTTATTCAAAATGTACACACTTGTCACTATAACTAACTTAATGAAAAATCAAGTCTTTCAAAGTAGGTGAGAAAATTCAAAGAGAAACTCAAAGAGGGAAAAAAATAGAAAGAGACACACTGTTCAATAATTTTAAAATATGATTATATAAATGAGCCTATAAGTAGGCATACATAATGTTTACTTCAGATAAATAAGTTTGTGACTCATATCATCTTGACACTGAGACCTTGTAATCTGAGGTCTATGGATGGGCTTCACAAGTCTATAAATCCCCTGAAAATGTATGTAAAACCGTGTGTATATGTGCGTTTTTCTTCTGTGGAAAGATTTCACAATTTTCTCCAGATTCTCAAAAATGACCTGGTCTACTCCCCTCCCACCCCCATCCACTGCAAAGTTTAAAAATCACTGTTTTAAAAGTAGCATGGCGAGAGACCCCCAGAAAGGCAAGATGGGCTATTGGCAGCATAAAGGCTTTGTAGTACAGGGAGGAGAAGTGACTAGTTAAGCACTTTAACAAAGTGCCAGGGCTGTTATGAGCCAATTTGCAAATGATGGGAAGTCAAGGTTGTGCCTTAAAAAAACTTGAAATTGTCCTGACGATGCCACATTTAGATACATGATTAATAGGAGTGAAGTTGATGAGAATTTTCTGCCTCCAAAAAGAAACTATAAATGATTATAGCACTGAACTAAGCCAGGTTTGAGGCTACTCATCTCTAAATCATCTTGGGAGAGGCCCAGGAACAGATATGTTGATTAGTTATGGAGGGTCTTTGTTTAAAAGCCTGTAGGTTTTGAAGGACTGTAGAGAGGGATAAAATGAGAAATTTGATAAATGTAGCCCTATCTCAAGGTCACACAAGGAAAGAGAAATATTAGTTCACGTGCATTCCAGAATGCATAGCTTTAGCTTTGAATATTTAAATATGTATTTAATAATCCCCTTCCACATTACCACAACTATCAACACTCACAAAGAAATCTCTTTCAGTACTCTCTTTGTTCTGAAAGGTCTGGCAGTATCCATGGTTCTAATTCACCAACTAAATCTCAGATAATGTATCTACCAATTATTCCCATGCATCACTGATCAAACAGAAAGGGGATATGGTTGATCCATTCTTCTTTCCAGTAGCGGGGAATATGTACTCCTGCTTGTGATTTGTGGCTTGCATTTGTATGATGATTTGTTGGGGTAAGAGTTTGGGATAGATATAAGCTAGCTGGTTCAAAGACTGAATCTTTAACTATGAGGCCATCCTAAGATGGGGCTCCCACCAACTAACCTAAGCTACTTGGAGATTGTCCCAATATTAAAACAAATCCTTAAATATGATCACAAAAATAAAATTTTCCTGACCCCATCCCCTCATCTTTATTTCTCTGGCTCAGCCTCTCATTTTAATTTTTATCTTTTTTTAGAGATCACTGTTTTTCTCCACCAGGATATAAGTACCTTAGGTTTGTAGCAACATGGATGGACCTAGAGATTATCATACTAAGTAAAGTAAGTCAGAAAGAGAAAGACAACTATCATATAATATTGCTTATATGTGGAATCTAAAAAAAGAAAAGACACAAATGAACTTATTTACAAAACAGAAACAGACTCACAGACATATAAAACAAACTTATGGTTACCAAAGGGGAAAGGGGGGAGGAATAAATTAGGAGTCTGGGGTTTAATATACACACTACTATATATAAAATAGATAACCAACAAGGGCCTACTGTATAGCACAGGGAACTATACTCAATATATTATAATAACCTACACTGGAAAAGAATCTAAAAAGGAATATATATATGTACGTATGTATAACTGAATCACTTTGTTGTACAACCGAAACTAACACAACATTGTAAATCAAATATATTTCAATAAAAAATTTTACAAATAAATAAATTCTATTTTTTAAAAAAACATACTTTAGGTGAAGGTGTTTTGGCAGAATCGAATCCTGTATTCT
The DNA here is from genome assembly GCF_002837175.3 of Physeter macrocephalus. NCBI lineage: Eukaryota > Metazoa > Chordata > Mammalia > Artiodactyla > Physeteridae > Physeter > Physeter macrocephalus. The sequence goes on along the minus strand of NC_041234.1, from coordinate 80,722,842 downwards.
TCCCATTGCACCACAATCAAGTACTATATGGACTTGGGCAAAACAATAGGAAATTTTTCAAAGTAAATGGCTAACATGTACATTATTTCATTGAAATGAGTATATGTGTTCCATTGCATTTTTGCTTATCAACATGCTCTTTGGAATCCCAGGAAAGCATCATAAATATTTGTCTTTGAACCAATATCCAAATGCTAGACTAGTTAACAGGTCCTGAGCACTGTACAGAACAGATAACAGGTTTATTTGCTTATTGTCTGCCTTCCCCCCACTGGAATATTTGCTTTATGGGAATACAAACTTCATTTTGTTCACTAACACATCCCCTGAAACTAAGACAATGGTGGGAATGTATTAGATGGTCAACAAAAGTTTCCCCACTGCATAAATGGATGAATATGATTCTTGCCTCTTGTAGATACACTCAAATACATTCTGCTAGGAAATTCCATTTGGATTTTTACTTATAAATAAGATCCTGTGTACAAACGATTTTCACATTAGCAAATTAAGCTCTCTTAGTTGACTCAGAAACGGCTACGTCAAGGTCATGCTTCCCCAGACAGCAATGGGCATTTGCCTGATTATCATCCTCTTTAAACCCTCCAGCCTCTCATGTGAGTTAGTCCGACTCACTCCGTGGATACTGCTTGTCCCTTGTTGTGGTTCAAATTTTATTTAAGGCGTTTTAAAACTGGTGTATATTTTAAACCTTGGGTTTCCAAGCACTCTCCATTACATCACATGAGTGTAATTTCCTTCTTCCTTTATTATCTTCCAAACCCAAAGAGGAGACATTTAACAACCCCCTCCAAGAAGTCTGGAGTTTAACTAGAGCAGACCCTCTTGTTAGAATTTGTACCGTTTGTTCAGAACAGGACAAAACCATAATCTTCTAAAGTTCACCCTGGTTTCAAGGGTTACCACTTTTTCCCTTGTGGAGTTCTAATAACAGAAGTACATATACTGTTGAAACAGAGACACTCCAAGGACCAGAAATTAAATAGACTATCACAAGATAACCTGGATACAAACAGATGGACAAATGCTGGATCTTTAGCTGCACTATTTGGTGGGGTTTCCTTTAGCCAATTTGAATGTCTCTGAGGCTGAGAGCCTTTACACCTGACACATCTGTGTTCCAGATCCCCTGCCTTTAAAATGACTTTCCTGAGTGTTATTGGAAACAACATTAAGATAATGGCAAGAATGACAATAAGGCATGCACAAGGGAAGTAAAATAAATGAAATCAATTAGTATTATAAATATCGGTTCCTCATTCATGTCTTTCTTGTCAATTACATACATGCAACATCTTGAGGCTCCAAGTATGAACCATCTTGCTTTGATCAGATAACAAAAACTAGAAAGCAAAAAACATGGGCACTTCTATTTTGCTATTTTTATCACTGTCTCTTTTTAATGCCACTTAAATTTATGGAACAAAATGAGATTTTTAAAAACTCTCCAATATAATCTACTGCTTGTGAAAACTGAAAAAATATTCAGAAAATAAAATAGTGGTTTAAATAAACTCACTTAATAGAAAAGCAGATGCTCCATTTTACTTGATTTAATGGAAAACCACTCAGAGCCCAGTATAAATGAAGACAAAATGTGCATAACTAACAGCTCTATTAAAATGGGCAATAACAGAATGTATCATTTTGAGGTCAGCTGTCATTCTGTTTGAATGGGTCCCTTAACAGATCACAGAGCAGATGGAAAAGGCCAGTATGACATGACTCTCTGACTTAATTACAGCATTACCAAGACAGCATATGGACTTTGTATGTACTAGATAATTTTTATTCAGTGAGTTTATTTGCACGTAAATTCCGTGATGTGCCTCATTTGGTTTTACATTACCTTCAATATTTATATTTCACTTTAATTGAATCATTTTTACCTATGGATTAATAGGTCAGGCTGTTCAACCAATTACAGTTGATGCTTGTTGAAGCCCATATAAAAAAGGTATATAATTTGGATTTATGTCTTATTCAAGATTCCTCAATTTAGAACACTATTACTGCTCTGCACACAGCTGTCATTCCTGCAATTAGTGGGGAAGCATCTTAATGCGCCAGGTATTTGACACCTTCTAAGGTACGAGGGAGAGCAGCCATCTTTTGCTTTCAAGAAGCTGATTGGTCTGCCAGATGGTAAAATGCACAGCAGGACAAAAATACACTGAAGAGAACTCAATCAGTTTTGTGGGAAACACATCACCTTACAACCCATCCCAAAGTCAAATCCGTGGGAGCTACTGATCTAATTTATTACAAAAAGGAGTTGGAGAGCTCCGAGATTTTACTGCAAATCTGTCACACACAACTCTGCGTGGACACGGTATGCATCACTGGAAAATAATTTAAAACTTCTGCAGACATAGGGGAGTATAGTCTAAGTGCTAAATTTAGGTGACAGCACAGATAAAACAGGAGATGAAATACTGCCCAAAGAAACCAGCCCTTGACTTGGTCAAAGCCAGAATTTAGATCCACAATCCACAATATATCAGCAGCTGTAATTTAACTGGATTCCCAGAAGAGCAATAAAATGGTAGCTCAGGAAGAGGGCAGTAACATCACATACACCAGCTTCGGCTTCCACTCCAAAGTGCTGGATTTTACTCTTGGTCTCTGCTAAAAGGCATATTTAATTTGAACTCAGATAAATATTAAGGCAAAGAGACAAATGGGTAATGCTCTGATCACGAATATTTAAAAGCTATTTCATTTACCTGAAAGGTCTGGAATAACTCAAATGAGAGAGAATATTTATTCTCTTTCATCCTCAGACATAAATATTTCTTGAGGTTCTAATCCTTTTCTCCCTCTATATGAACGTGGGAGGAATATATAGATTATGTTATTATTATTAACAATTTATAGATTATGTTATTATTATTAACAATTTTTCTGTCAGTAAAAACTGGGATAATAATAATATCTACTTTACAGGGTTGTTGTGAAGATTAAATAACAGCATATGTAATATGGTTGATAAAAGCTCTGTAAATGTAGATTTTAATTACTGCAGTAATTTAATGACTATAGTCATTATTATCATCATTGTTACAATGATGTCTGTTTCTGACACATCAGTTTGTCAGCAGTATCCAACTAACTCTTTTAGCTTAAACTGCATTGTTCACAGCTGTACATTCTTTTTCTAAACCTCTTCCCCCCAACACTGATTTAATGACTATAGTCATTATTATCATCATTGTTACAATAATGTCTGTTTCTGACACATCAGTCAGTTTGTCAGCAGTATCCAACTAACTCTTTTAGCTTAAACTGCATTGTTCACAGCTGTACATTCTTTTTCTAAACCTCTTCCCCCCAACACTGCTTAGGTGGACACACACGCTGGGAGTGAGTTGATTCATTGACCAGAAAAGCCAGTCCAATTCTCTTAAGAATTTGAACGAAGAGAAACAAGACTAAATAGGTCAGAAGTTATTGGGCCCCAGAAGTGTAAGGTCCAAAACATTTGAGAGCAGAATAGGCAAAGCCCCAGGTGAGCTGGAGATATGGGAAAGTAGAAATTAAGAATCAGACTGGTGAAAGCCATTCTGCAAAAGGCAGGATGAAGCAGCAGTGCCGAAAGAAGCAGAGATGACAGATTGTGTGGCTACAGAGAATGAGAATGGATAGATGAGCTGCCTGACAATTTCCAATTCTCTGTGAGATTGGGCTCCATGAGACTCCCTTTACCTTTAAAATGCAGTTTCCTTTACTTAGCTGAGCTTGTGACAGTTTCTGTTCCTTGCAATCAAATAGCTTCTAAAGACACAATGACATACCTCAATTTGAATTAAAATTCTTCTTGCTTGCTTCATCATTTCTTTTAAACCTGGCCTAAGTTCTCCCCCACACGAGACATAGGTGTTCAAGTTGATTTATTGAACTGTGTAAAACACAACAGAACCCTATTATGACAGGGCTTGTAGCTAAAAACCTTGGCTATATCACAAGTCGAAATGGGTCCTATGAAATGTAACAACCACACTTAGCTTGGTTTCTCTGCAAGACTGACATCTATAAGGTCTGTCCCCAAGACACTGTCTGGACTAACCAGTGTATCAGAAGATGTGGCACATATATACAATGGAATATTACTCAGCCGTAAAAAGAAACAAAATTGAGTTATTTGTAGTCAGGTGGATGGACCTAGAGTCTGAAATACAGAATGAAATAAGTCAGAAAGAGAAAAACAAATACCGTATGCTAACACATATATATGAAATCTAAAAAAAAAAAAGTTTCTGATGAACCTAGGGGCAGGACAAGAATAAAGACGCAGATGTGGAGAATGGACTTGAGGACACGGGGAGGGGGAAAGGTAAGCTGGGACGAAGTGAGAGAGTAGCATGGACATATATACACTACCAAAAGTAAAATAGATAGCTAGTGGGAAGCAGCCGCATAGAACAGGGAGATCAGCTCAGTACTTTGTGACCACCTAGAGGGGCAGGATAGGGAGGGTGAGAAGGAGACACAAGAGGGAGGAGATATGGGGATAAATGTATACATATAGCTGATTCACTTTGTTATATAGCAGAAACTAACACAACACTGTAAAGCAATTATACTCCAATAAAGATGCTAAACTAATGTACATAGTTGCTGATAACAAAAGAAAAACAGAAAAACCAATCCATTTTAATTTTTTGCATCTCATTTTTATTAGCGTTCTGTACCACATTTTTTTGAACTATCACACATGATGGATATTTCCTAATATGCTCAAACATCTCTGCTTACAGGGGAATAGCTATCTGTGATTGAGGTTCCCCATACAGGAATAGTCAGCTGTCACTGAAATGCCAAATCCAGAGAAAAGAAAAGCAATATATTTCAGAAGAACAGAAATTGCGTATAAGCCCATGGAGATTTTAAGGCTTTTGAAATATGTTTTTCTCTTTCTTTTTTTATCGTTTCTTTATATGGTTAGATTGGTATTCTTTTTACTTTTTCTTTTCTTAAACGTACCCACGGAGCTGTAGTAGTAAAAGGCTGGTCTGCTCAGCCATCTCTTTGGAATAATTTAGTCCTAACACAAATTGGCTTCAATTTACTTGCACATTTGTGAATGGAGTAAGTGTGTTACTCAGTTGGTGTTACCAGCTGCCCCTGAGACAAGAAAACAGGCCAGTAGCTGCCTGGGGCTGTTCTCTCCTCTCAGCTCACCAGTCCCAGTTGTCAGAGGCAATGTGCACTATTGTCTTCCTTCAGTTATTGGGGCTGATCGCCATGATCTTTGGTGAATAACAGATTAACTCCTCATTTGTTCGTTTTTTGGTTCTGGCTCACCAAAGGTCCCATTTAAATTGTTGGATAAGTCCACCTGAAATATTTTCTTGAATCAGTCACAGTACGTATAGATAGACTCTTTTGTTTTCTACAGTGGTGTGAGAACTTAGTCACATTCAACAACTATTTCAGAATTTCCATTTGAATATTTGCTGAGGTTTATGGGTCCAAGATTTACTTTAAGGCTGGCAGGCAACAATGAACAGAAGAAGTCGAAAAGCGGAGTTTATATCTGTCTTTACACAGTTCTACAAAGTAGAAAGTGGGTCACTTACTTCATGTGCCTAAGTGATGTTAGTGACCTCAACAACGACAACAACAAACTTTAAACTTTGCCTTGTTTATCCAGTAGTGTGGCTGGGTTACTCTCCATCAGTCCCTCTTGTGAACGGTATAAGTTGGTTGGAATGAATGATACCATCTCAAGACCAGTGCCTATTCAGTCATGTGCTGAGTGCCTAACTGTGTCAACTCTGGGAAGACAACTTTTCCTTTTTAAGGGTTGAACCCAATGGGTTACTACTATTCCATTAGAATAAAGATGTCAGGAAAAGAATGTTTCTAACGATCCCCCCATAAAACCCCAAAATCCCCAAACAAAATACTGCATTCTCTCTACTATACCAGTCTCCCCATCCTACCCCTGGTCAAACCCACTGGTTTCCCACAAACAACTGGGCAATCCAGTCTTGACTCTAAGATACTGAATCTCTACATTTGTACTTGACTTATAAGAAAGTGTCATATTCTTTGTTTTTTTAAATCTCTTACTTTCAAAACACAAAATATTCTAAATAGTGATTTTGATGTACAAGATACACCAGAGACACGCAGAAATGACGTATGACAGTAAAAAGTTCACGAAATTAGAAGTCCTAAAATGGTTGCAAATAATTGTTTCAAGAAGATGTCATTTTATCAGATGGCTCTTTAGGGAAAAACTTAATTTTTAAAAAAGGGGTTTTCTGAAATATCTTGGCAATTATTCTCTGGACCTAGGTGAAACTTAAGTTGTCCTACAGGTACATTTGTCAGCAATGCTAAGTTAGCCAAGAAAAAACAGGGCTCCAGACAGGGGATGTTTCATGAGCCTGAGAAAGAGTGAAAGGCATTAATGCCATCACTCTACAACTCTAATTTCTCACCAAAATATCAGTTCTATATTGGAAAAAAATGTTTGGGCAAAAAAAGATGTTTAAAAATAATCTTCAAAAGCATACTTAAATTTTAAAAATATATTTTATGCTGTTATTTATGGTAGGGGAAGAGAGGAAAGAGGCTAGGAGAAGAATGTCATTCCCACTTAGCATGAGCTACACAGAGTAGAGCCCAACAGCAGCACACAACAGCATTACTGCTATCCCTAATGAAGCTCCCCAAGGGAATAGCTGTGCTCCTTCAATGTAGATAAGCTTATTTCCCGTTTGCTGGTAGTCAGACTCTGGAGAATGCACTGCTAATAGAGCTCTGGGCTCTAAGTAGAGATTTGGTGTCATCCCCACATAATTACAGCCATCTGCCCTTGTACCAATTGCAACAGACGCAAGGTTTGCTCCAAGACGCTTGCCTTTGGTAACCAGTGGTGAGATCTGTGCAAACAGCTTTTTTCTTTTATTTACCTGTTAGGCAGGCTTAGCAATTTTTTCAAGGCCACTTCTAATGTAGGCCTGAGACCAGTACGGCCCTTTACAGATAATATGATCACTTTAGAAGAAAGCAGTAAAGAATGACCCTGCATAACTCCCTCAAGGAATATTTGCTGCTCTTGAGAGCATCTAGAAAGCTAAAAGCAGAATTTATCTCTTTTAACACTTTTCTTGGTAGCAATGTTGACTGCAGAGGATGCCTACCTCCGCAAGAGGGTGGAGTAGAGATGTGGGACTTAACCTACACAGAGCTGTGTTGCATTTGAGGCTTTCATGTTTACGAAAAATGCAAGTGGGCACATACATTCAAAAACGTAAACTAATATATACTCTGTGACCTTGCGCTTTTGACTAATAGACTACATACCTTACATTCCCCAAAATGTCTTATTCAAATACTTTTCCATTTACTTTTGTATATAATGCCTTTATGTGAAACATTTTAATTACTGCAGAGAATAGTATAAGTCCAGTTCCATAGTCTTGTTTTTCTTTTTAACCTATAAAAGCCCTACTTTAATTGTCCAGAAAACGCATAGAAAGTTCAAGCAAAATTTAGCTAACTATCTGCATATATTTGCATATTTGCATGTGTGATCTTTTTTTTGTGGGGGAGAAGAGCAAGAAAAGAGTATGTAGTCAATCAACATTCTTTTCTTTAAACAAGGCTCTGTGGAAACAAAAAAAATTTTTAGAAAGTCCTTGACAACAGCAATATTGTCACTTTAAAGAAAATTAATAGTTTTCCCAGAGGCAAGTGCTCCTGTAGTTAAATTGTCTACAGATTAATTTAACTTGTCCCAGGCTGCTGGTAATAGAATTCCTCATGCTTCAGAAAAGGGTGTCCTCTTCATGCAGTAGATACAGACAATAAGGTTTGGGGCCAGAATCACTAAAATTTAAACTGTTCCATGTGGCAGAGCCTGAGGTGGTTCACTGACCCGGGAGGTAGCTCAGTAAAGTACGTAGATGTCAGAGTTGGAAAGCTCTAGACAATTCTGACCAAAGATGAATTCCTCCTATAATACTTAAACACCATCACTGTCTTAATTTCTTCCTTTTCATGCATGGGAGCATGAAAAAGGAGACCAACCATTAATTTATGTCATCTAGAGAGAGATTCAGAAAGAATGCATTAACTACCTACCATATAATTTCCTTCTTTGATTCTCAGTTTCAAAACAACAACAACCAAAAAATATGCCCAAGGAAACTTTATAAGTTAATTAGAAGTCAGAAATATTTTCCTGAAGACTGTTGCTACTTCATGGGTACTCATTAAAATGCCTCAAAACAACCCATGCTATCTAATAATATTAGCAGATCAAGAAACTTGAAGCATTCTTCAGGGCAGATAATTAACTTATCTAGAGGAATTGTTGTCATTGCTTGTTCTTCCCTGCAAATGGACAATATTACATAACGCTTGGGGTTGATATGAAGCTAAGTCAACAAAGTAAAAGGGATCCTGCAGACCTGGTTTTTTTTTTTATCACAGTACAGCATAAAGGAGAGAAGTAGCAACACTTTCCTTTTTGTCCTCAAGCTTCTATGTATTTTCAGCACCATTAACATCTATTTCCTTCGGGAAGACTGTTGCAAACTACAAGATAAAAGAGGCTGCTAAACCATCTGCAACCTAGACCTCCCCAATATGATTTTAATTTAGAGAGGTTGTCTCACACAAATAGAGAAAACAAATAGAAAAAAATATGAAAAATGCTGTCAAACACATCTTATTAAAAGGACTACTACTATGGCTGGGGAGTTTCAAGATGGCAGAAGAGTGAGACGTGGAGATCACCTTCCTCACCACAAATACAAAAGAAATACATCTACATGTGGAACAGCTCCTACAGAACACATACTGAACGCTGGCACAACACCTCAGACCTCCCAAAAGGCAAGAAACTCCCACACGTAGCTGGGTAGGGCAAAAGAAAAAAGAAAAAAAACAGAGACAAAAGAATAGGGACGGGACCTGAACCAGTGGGAGGGACCTGTAAAGGAAGAAAGGTTTCCACACACTAGGAAGCCCCTTCGGGGAGGAGACTGTGGTGGCAGAGGAGGGAAGCTTCAGAGCCACGGAGGAGAGCGCAGTAAAAGGGTGTGGAGGGCAAAGTGGAGAGGTTCCCGCACAGATGATCGGTGCCGACCAGCATTCACCAGCCCGAGAGGCTTGTCTGCTCACCCGCCGGGGTGGGCGGGGGCTGGGAGCTGAGGCTCGGGCTTCAGTCAATCGCAGGGAGAGGACTGGGGTTGGCTGCGTGAACACAGCCTGAGGGGGTTGGTGCACCACGGCTAGCCGGGAGGGAGTCCGGGAAAAAGTCTGGAGCTGCCGAAGAGGCAAGAGACCATTGTTTCCTGGTGCACAAGGAGAGGGGATTCAGAGAACAGTCTAAATGAGCTCCAGAGATGGGCACGAGACGTGGCTATCACCGCAGACCTCAGAGACGGGCATGAGACGCTAAGGCTGCTGCTGCAGCCACCAAGAAGCCTGTGTGAGAGCACAGGTCACTATCCCCACCTCCCGTCCCAGAAGCCTGTGCAGACCGCCACTGCCCGGGTCTGGTGATCCAGGGACAACTTCCCCGAGAGAATGCACAGTGCGCCTCAGGCTGGTGCACCATCACGGTGGCCTCTGCCACCGCAGGCTCGCCCCACACCCCGTACCCCTCCCTCCCCACGGCCTGAGTGAGACAGAGCACCCGAATCAGCTGCTCCTTTAACCCCGTCCTGTCCGAGCGAAGAACAGACACCCTCAGGCGACCTACACGCAGAGGCAGGTCCAAATCCAAAGCTGAAACCTGGGAGTTGTGAGAACAAAGAAGAAAAAGTGAAATCTCTCCCAGTAGCATCAGGAAAAGCAGATTAAATCTCCAAAATCAACTTGGTGTACCCTGCATCTGTGGAATAACTGTATACACAACGAGTCATCCCAAATTGAGGAGGTGGGCTGTGGGAGCAACGATATATATATATTTTTCCTGTTTTCTCTTTTTGTGAGTGTGTATGTGTGTTTCTGTGTGTGATTTTGTCTGTAGAGCTTTGCTTTTACCATTTGTCCTAGGGTTCTGTCTGTCCACTTTTTGTTTTTTTGTTGCTTTTTTTTAGTATAATTTTTAGCACTTGTTATCATTGGTGGATTTGTTTTTTGGTTTGGTTGCTATCTTCTTTTTTTCTTTTTTTATTACTTAAAATTTTTTTTAATAATTATTATTTTTTATTTTAATAACTTTATTTTATTTTATTTTATCATCTTCTTTATTTCATTTCTTTTCTCCCTTTTATTCTGAGCCGTGTGGAGGACATGCTCTTGGTGCTCCAGACAGGCATCAGGGCTGTGCCTCTGAAGTGGGAGAGCCAAGTTCAGGACATTAGTCCACAGGAGACCTCCCAGCTCCACGTAATATCAAATGGTGAAAATCTCCCAGACATCTCCTTCTCAACGCCAAGACCCAGCTCCACTCAATGATCAGCAAGCTACAGTGCTGGGCACCCTCTGCCACACAACTAGCAAGACAAGAACACAACCCCATCCATTAGCAGAGGCTGCCTAAAATCATAGTAAGGCCACAAACACCCCAAAACACACCACCAGATGTGGAACTGCCCACCAGAAAGACAAGATCCAGCCTCATCCACCAAAACAAAGGCACTAGTTCCCTACACCAGGAAGCCAACACAACCCACTGAAACGACCTTAGCCACTGGGGACAGAAACCAACAACAATAGGAACTATGAACCTGCAGCCTGCAAAAAGGATACTCCAAACACAGTAAGCTAAGCAAAATGAGAAGACAGAGAAACACATAGCAGATGAAGGAGCAAGGCAAAAACCCACCAGATCTAACAAATTAAGAGGAAATAGGCAGCCTACCTGAAAAAGAATTCAGAATAATGATAGTAAAGGTGAACCAAATCTTGGAAATAGAATGGGGAAAAAACAAGAAACGTTTAACAAGGACATAGAACTAAAGAGAAAACAAACAGTGATGAACAACACAATAAAAGAAATTAAAAATTCTCTAGAAGTGATCAATAGCAGAATAACTGAGGCAGAAGAACGGATAAGTGATCTCGAAGATAAAATAGTGGAAATAACTACTGCAGAGCAGAATAAAGAAAAAAGAATGAAAAAAATTGAGGACAGTCTCAGAGACATCTGCGACAACATTAAATGCACCAATATTCGAATTATAGAGGTCCCAGAAGAAGAGAAAAAGAAAGGCTCTGAGAAAATATTTGAAGAGATTATAGTCGAAAACTTCCCTAATAGGGGAAAGGAAATAATAAAGTCCAGGAAGCACAAAGAGTCCCATACAGGATAAATCCAAGGAGAAACATGCCAAGACACATATTAATCAAACTATCAACAATTAAATACAAAGAAAACATATTAAAAGCAGCAAGGGAAAAACAACAAATAACACACAAGGGAATCCCCATAAGGTTAACAGCTGATCTTTCAGCAGAAACTCTGCAAGCCAGAAGGGAGTGGCAAGACATATGGAAAGTGACGAAGGAGAAAAACCTACAACCAAGATTACTACCCAGCAAGGATCTCATTCAGATTCGACGGGGAAATGAAAAACCTTTACAGACAAGCAAATGCTAACAGAATTCAGCACCACCAAACCAGCTTTACAACAATTGCTAAAGGAACATCTCTAGGCAGTAAACACTAGAGAAGGAAAAGACCTAATATATCAAACCCAAAACAATTAAGAAAATGGTAACAGAAACATACATATCGATAATTACCTTAAATTTAAATGGGTTAAATGATCCAACCTAAAGACATAGACTGGCTGAATGGATAAAAAAACAAGACCCATATATATGCTGTCTACAAGAGACCCACTTCAGACCTAGGGACACATATAGACTGAAAGTGAGGGGATGGAAAAAGATATTCCATGCAAATGGAAATAAAAAGAAAGCTGGAGTAGCATTTCTCATATGAGACAAAATAGACTTTAAAATAAAAACTATTACAAGAAACAAATAAGGACACTACATAATGATCATGGTATTGATCCATGAAGAAGATATAACAATTGTAAATATTTATGCACCCAACATAGGAACACCTCAATACATAAGGCAAATACTAACAGCCATAAAAGGGGAAATCAACAGTAACACAATCATAGTAGGGGACTTTAACAACCCACTTTCACCACTAAATTGATATTTATAGGACATTCCATCCAAAAACAACAGAATACACATTCTTTGCAAGTGCTCATGGAACATTCTCCAGGATAGATCATATCTTGGGTCACATATCAAGCCTTGGTAAATTTAAGAAAATCGAAATTGTATCAAGTGTCTTTTCCAAACACAATGCTATGAGACTAGATATCAATTATAGGAAAAAATCTGGAAAAATACAAACACATGGGGGCTAAAAAACACACTACTGAATAACCAAGAGACAACTGAGGAAATCAAAGAAGAAATCAAAAAATACCTAGAAACAAATGACAATGAAAACATGATGACCCAAAATCTATGGGATACAGCAAAAGCAGTTTTAAGCGGGAAGTTTATAGCAATACAATCCCACCTTAAGAAACAAGAAACAGCTCAAAAAAACAACCTAATATTATACCTAAAGGAATTAGAGAAAGAAGAAAAAAAAAAAAAAACCCAAAGTTAGAGGAAGGAAAGAAATCATAAACATCATATCAGAAATAAATGAAAAAGAAATGAAGGAAACAGTAGAACAGATCAATAAAACTAAAAGATGGTTCTTTGAGAAGATAAACAAAATTGTTAAAGCATTAGCCAGACTCATCAAGAAAGACAGGGAGAAGGCTCAAATCAGTAGAATTAGAAGTGAAAAAGGAGAAGTAACAACTGACACTGCAGAAATACAAAGGATCATGAGAGATTACTACAAGCAACCCTAGGCCAATAAAATGGACAACCTGGAAGAAATGGGAAAATCCTTAGCAATGCACAACCTTCCGAGACCGAACCAGGAAGAAATAGAAAATATGAACAGACCAATCACAAGCCCTGAAATGGAAACTATGATTAAAAATCTTCCAACAAACAAAAGCCCAGGACCAGATGGCTTCACAGGCGAATTCTATCAAACATTTAGAGAAGAGCTAACACCTATCCTTCTCAAACTCTTCCAAAAGATAGCAGAGGGAGGAACACTCCCAAACTCATTCTATGAGGCCACCATCACGCTGATACCAAAAGCAAAGATGTCACAAAGAAAGAAAACTACAGGCCAATATCACTGATGAACATAGATGCAAAATTCCTCGACAAAATACTAGCAAACAGAAGCCAACAGCACATTGAAAGGATCATACACCATGATCAAGTGGGGTTTATTCCAGGAATGCAAGGATTCTTCAATATATGCAAATCAATCAACGTGATACACCATATCAACAAACTGAAGGAGAAAAACCATATGATCATTTCAATAGATGCAGAGAAAGCTTTTGACAAAATTCAACACCCATTTATCATAAAAACCCTGCAGGAAGTAGGCATAGAGGGAACTTTCCTCAACATAATAAAGGCCATATATGACAAACCCACAGCCAACATCATTCTCAATGGTGAAAAACTGAAACCATTTCCACTAAGATCAGGAACAAGACAAGGGTGCCCACTCTCACCACTATTATTCAACATAGTTTTGGAAGTTTTAGCCACAGCAATCAGAGAAGAAAAAGAAATAAAAGGAATCCAAACCCGAAAAGTAGAAGTAAAGCTGTCACTGTTTGCAGATGAGATGATATTATACATATAGAATCCTAAAGATGCTACTAGAATACTAGAGCTAATCAATGTATTTGGTAAAGTAGCAGGATAAAAAATTAAGGCACATAAATCTCTTGCATTCCTATACACTGCTAATGAAAAATCTGAAAGTGAAATTAAGAAAACACTCCCATTCATTTACCATTGCAAGAAAAAGAATAAAATATCTAGGAAAAAACCTACCTAAGGAGACAATAGACCTGTATGCAGAAAATTATAAGACACTGATGAAAGTAATTAAATATGATACAAATAGATGGAGAGATATACCATGTCCTTGGATTGGAAGAATCAACATTGTGAAAATGGCTCTACTACCCAAAGCATTCTACAGATTCAGTGCAATCCTATCAAAATACCACTGGCATTTTTCACAGAACTAGAACAATAAATTTCACAATTTGTATGGAAACACAAAAGACCCCGAATAGTCAAAGCAATCTTGAGAACGAAAAATTGAGCTGGAGGAATCAGGCTCCCTGTCTTCAGACTATACTACAAAGCTACAGTAATCAAAACAGTATGGTACTGGCTCAAAAACAGAAATATAGATCAATGGAACAGGATAGAAAACCCATAGATAAGCCCACGCACATATGGTCACCTTATTTTTGATAAAGGAGGCAAGAATATACAGTGGAGGAAAGATAGCCTCTTCAATAAGTGGTGCTGGGAAAACTGGACAGCTACATATAACAGAATGAAATTAGAATACTCCCTAACACCATACACAAAAATAAACTCAAAATGGATTAAAGGCCTAAATGTAAGGCCAGACCCTATCAAACTCTTAGCGGAAAACATAAGCAGAACCCTCTATGACATAAATCACAGCAAGATCCTTTTTGACCCACCTCCTAGAGAAATGGAAATAAAAACAAAAATAAAGAAATGGGACCTAATGAAACTTAAAAGCTTTTGCACAGCAAAGGAAACCATAAACAAGACAAAAAGACAACCCTCAGAATGGGAGAAAATATTTCCAAATGAAGGAACTGACAAAGGATTAGTCTCCAAAATTTACAAGCAGCTCATGCAGCTCAATATTCAAAAAACAAACACCCAATACAAAAATGGGCAGAAGACCTAAATAGACATTTCTCCAAAGAAGATATACAGATGCCAACAAACACATGAAAGAATGCTCAACATCATTACTCATTAGAGAAATGGAAATCAAAACTACAATCAGGGCTTCCCAGGTGGCGCAGTGGTTGAGAGTCTGCCTGCTGATGCAGGGGACGCGGGTTTATGCCCTGGTCCAGGAGAATCCCGTGTGCCGTGGAGCGGCTGGGCCCGTGAGCCATGGCTGCTGAACCTGCACGTCCGGAGCTTGTGCTCCACAACGGGAGAGGCCACAGCAGTGAAGGGTCCGCATACCGCAAACAAACAAACAAACAAACGAAAACTACAATGAGTTATACTCTCACACCTGTCAGAATGGCCATCATCAAAAAATCTACAAACAATAAATGCTGGAGAGGGTGTGGAGAAAAGGGAACCCTCTTGCACTGTTTTGGGAATGTAAATTGATACAGCCATTATGGAGAACAGTATGGAGATTCTTAAAAAACTAAAAATAGAACTACCATATGACCCAACAATCCCACTACTGGGCATATACCCTGAGAAAACCATAATTCAGAAAGAGTCATGTACCAAAATGTTCATTGCAGCTGTATGTACAATAGCCAGGACATGGAAGCAACTTAAGTGTCCATCAACAGATGAATGGATAAAGAAGATGTGGCACATGTAGACAATGGAATATTACTTGGCCATTAAAGGAAATGAATTTGAGTTATTTGTAGTGAGGAGGTGGATGGACTTAGAGTCTGTCATACAGAGTGAAGTAAGTCAGAAAGAGAAAAGTAAACACCATATGCTAACACATATATACTGAATCTTAAAAAAATGGTCATGAAGAATCTAGGGGCTAGATGGGAATGAAGATACAGACCTACTAGAGAATGGACTTGAGGATATGGGGAGGGGGAAGGGTAAGCTGGGACAAAGTGAGAGAGTGGCATGGACATATATACACTACCAAAGGTAAAATAGATAGCTAGTGGGAAGCAGCTGCGTAGCACAGGGAGATCAGTTCAGTGCTTTGTGACCATCTAGAGGGGTGGGATATAGAGGGTGGGAGGGAGGGAGATGCATGAGTGAAGATATATGGGGACATATGTATAACTGATTCACTTTGTTATAAAGCAGAAACTAACACACCATTGTAAAGCAATTATACTCCAATAAAGATGTTTAAAAAAATGTGTCATGTGCACTGGGAAAGATGGCTTAACCACACACACACAAAAAAAGGACTACTACTATGGCCAAGAATATAGTGGAGGATTAAAAATACTTAAATCCCTGCAATTTTTTTTTTACATTTTAGAACAACTTGGTTTTTTTGAACAATTTTATATAGAAATATTATCTGTCCTTGTCAACCCTTTCCTGTAAGCTACTTAATTAGACATAGCAAAGAAGAACATGTAAGGCAACATTTTGAACTTTTACTGTTTTTAAAAAGGACAGCAAGAAGTCTCTCAGTATTTTTACATTCCAGGTTGCAATTTGCATTCAAACAGGGTGTTTCACCTCCTATCTTTATGCCAGGATAGTGAGTGTTGCCTTGACATGTTTCTAAAGTAAAGTCGCATTCATTTGAGCCAGTGATGCCTTGCAGCCAGTCCCTGCCAAATGCAATTTAATCAGGAACTGCTGAGCCTCTAGACTGGTGCTAGAGATGTTTATCATGAAAGGGGTTCAATGTGTGACTTTTGCATTCACACTCTATTGGAAATTTTGATGCTGACTTCAGAAGTAACCTCAGAGAACAATGGATTCTTCTAGGTCTAAATACTGGCCTATCCAAAATTTCCAGCAAAAGGATCTGTGGCAGAAACTACAAGTTGCCTCCTCAAGGTCCATTCCTCCTTTGTTCCTTACTAAGAGAAACTACATTTCTCAGCTTCCCTTGAAGACGGGTGTGAACAATAATTTATAATAAGAAGTTGTCATGAAGGGTTTCTGGGAAAGTTCTTAAGGAGACCGATTTGGATGGGTATGATGGAAATAACCCTGAAATGAGACTCAGGAGACAAGGGATTTAGTATGGGTCTGGTTATTAATTTGCTGTGTGAACTTGGTGAGTCACTTTACCTTTGTACCCCCATTTACTCGAATGTAGAGTGAAACAGTTGAATAACAGAGTCTCTGAGGTCCTTTCCAAATTTAGGTCCCAATGCTTGCTCTCTCCCAATTGCAAAGTCCCAAGGAGATAAAAACAGATGCATAAAATGGGTGTGTGTAATCTGTAAGAAGACCTTTATTATTTCCTGTTTCTTTACCCTCCAGCAAATTAAACATCACTCAGTACAGTTTATATTGTTTACACACTTTCACAGCAATATGTGGTTTACATTACATACACGTACTTTTAAGAACTTTATCAAGATGTAATTCACATACCATCAATCCGCTCATTTAAAGTGTAAACTTCAGTGCTGTTTATTATATTTACAGAGTTGTAGGTCCATCACTACCATCTAAATTTTAGAACAAAAAGTAACTTCATACTCTTTGGCAGTCATATTCCCTCCTCTTCCTAGCCTCTGGCAGCCACTAATCTACTTTCCGTCTCTATGGATTTGCCTATTTTGGATATTTCTTCTTAAATAGAACCATACATTGTGTGGTCTTTTGTGACTGGCTTCTTTCATTTATCATAATGTTTTCAAGGTTCACTTGTGCTATAACTTGAATCAATAATTTATTATTTTTATGGTTAAATAATATTCCATGGTATGGATATACCACATTTTTTTATCCATACATAAGATGATGGACATGTGGGTAATTTCTATTCTTTGGCTATTATGAGTGATGCTGTTATGAACATTTGTGTAAGATTCATTTTTAACAAGTATCTACTTATATGCCAGGTATTGTGCTTGGTGAATAAGATAGACACAGTCACTGCCCTCAAGGAACTTACTGTCTAATATGGAGGACAAACATTGAATAAGTAATGAAATGGGTTCTGAGTGGGAAGAAAGGTAAAGTGCTGGGTCCTACACGAAATACGTAGACTAACCTACCCTGGGTCAAAGTTTGGTTAAGGAAGATTTCCTGGTGGATCTGATACTTAAATTATAACCTGAAATGTGAGGAGGGGAGAGAGAAAAAGCATGCATGAAGGCACTGAGAGAGGAAGCTCAGTAGGTTTGTAGAGTGAGGACGGAAGTGCAGTGGGAGAAAGGTAACAGATGAAGTTGGAGAGAGGTAATGATTTGGGGTCTTTATTCTAAGGGCAATGTAAATCTATTAAGGAGTTTCAAACAAGGACATGAAAGTATTCAATTTACATTTGTAAACAATCTCAGGTAAATGGACTTTGGGTGTGAACAAGGAGTGCGTGTGCTGGATTCAGTTAAGAGACTATTTCAGTGGTCTAGCACAGACACAACTGAGGCTTAGACAAGGGTGGTAGCATAGAAGATTAAGAGATTTTAACATAGACAAGATATATTTTGGGACTTCCCTGGTGACACAGTGGTTAAGAATCCACCTGCCAATGCAGGGGACATGGGTTCAATCCCTGGCCTGGGAAGATCCCACATGCCACAGAGCAAATAAGCCCATGTGCTACAACTACTGAGCCTGCTTTCTAGAGCCTGCAAGCCACAACTACTGAAGCCTGCATGCCTAGAGCCCGTGCTCCACAACAAGAGAAGCCATCACAACGAGAAGCCCACACACTGCAATGAAGAGTAGCCCCTGCTCGCCGCAACTAGAGAAAGCCCGTGCACAGCAATGAAGACCCAATGAAGCAAAAAAAGAAAAAAAGAAAGATATATTTTGGTGTAAATAACAACCCAACTTGCTAATGGATTAGACTGGGGAGGGATGAAGAATACTCTCAAGGGTGAAACCTACATTTCTGGCATAATGGGTGGATGGTCTTGCCCTTTATTGAAATGGGAAAAATTAAAGGAGTAGCTGAATGTGTTGCAGAAGAGAGATTAGTTGATAAATTCATCTTGTAACATTTTGAGTTTAAGATACTTGTAGGATATGGACATCCAGATTCAGATGTTGACAAGGCAGTTGGCTATGTGGGTTTTTAGCCCAGGACAGCTTGGCTAAAGATGAATAGATCTGGGTCTCCTTTATGTACAGATGGTAACTGAAGCCTAGGGAGGGTAGACTGGTGTGAAGAAAAGAGGGTCTAGATATGACTGATCCTTGAGGACTTCTGTCATATAATTTGTAGATAATGGAAGAGGGGCTTAAAAAGGAGTCTGAGAAAGAGCAGAGCAGCTATAAAGGAAACCAGAAGACTGTGTCACAGAAGCACAAGGAAAACACTGTGTCAAAGAGAGACTGGCCAAGTATGGAGAATACTGTTGAAAAGTAACATAAAATGAGGATCTAGAAGTGACCATAGGATTTATTGACAATAAAGTCAATGATAAACTTGGCAAAATAAAATTTTGGTGCCATGGTAGAGGATGGGAGAATGGGAAGCAAGTTATGGCTTTTATGTCTTTCTAAATCTTCTCAAAGAAAATGAGTTCTTTTTAAAGAACCAGATTTTAGTTTCATTGATCTATTCTATTGGTTTTTTTAGATTCTATTTCATTTATTTCTGCTCTGATCTTCATTATTTCTTTCCTTCTACTAACTTTGGGTTTTGTTTGTTCTTCCTTCTCTAGTTCCTTTAGGTGTAAGGTTAGGTTGTTTATTTGAGATGTTTGTTGTTTATTGAGGTAGGACTGTATTGCTATAAACTTCCTTCTTAGAACTGCTTTTGCTGCATCCCAGAGATTTGGATCGTCGTGTTTTCATTGTCATTTGTCTCTAGGTATTTTTTGATTTCCTCTTTGATTTCTTCAGTGATCTCTTGGTTATTTAGT
>NC_041234.1:80684253-80700989 GCF_002837175.3 Physeter macrocephalus | reverse complement strand
AAGTGAGAGAGTGGCATGGACATATATACACTACCAAAGGTAAAATAGATAGCTAGTGGGAAGCAGCTGCGTAGCACAGGGAGATCAGTTCAGTGCTTTGTGACCATCTAGAGGGGTGGGATATAGAGGGTGGGAGGGAGGGAGATGCATGAGTGAAGATATATGGGGACATATGTATAACTGATTCACTTTGTTATAAAGCAGAAACTAACACACCATTGTAAAGCAATTATACTCCAATAAAGATGTTTAAAAAAATGTGTCATGTGCACTGGGAAAGATGGCTTAACCACACACACACAAAAAAAGGACTACTACTATGGCCAAGAATATAGTGGAGGATTAAAAATACTTAAATCCCTGCAATTTTTTTTTTACATTTTAGAACAACTTGGTTTTTTTGAACAATTTTATATAGAAATATTATCTGTCCTTGTCAACCCTTTCCTGTAAGCTACTTAATTAGACATAGCAAAGAAGAACATGTAAGGCAACATTTTGAACTTTTACTGTTTTTAAAAAGGACAGCAAGAAGTCTCTCAGTATTTTTACATTCCAGGTTGCAATTTGCATTCAAACAGGGTGTTTCACCTCCTATCTTTATGCCAGGATAGTGAGTGTTGCCTTGACATGTTTCTAAAGTAAAGTCGCATTCATTTGAGCCAGTGATGCCTTGCAGCCAGTCCCTGCCAAATGCAATTTAATCAGGAACTGCTGAGCCTCTAGACTGGTGCTAGAGATGTTTATCATGAAAGGGGTTCAATGTGTGACTTTTGCATTCACACTCTATTGGAAATTTTGATGCTGACTTCAGAAGTAACCTCAGAGAACAATGGATTCTTCTAGGTCTAAATACTGGCCTATCCAAAATTTCCAGCAAAAGGATCTGTGGCAGAAACTACAAGTTGCCTCCTCAAGGTCCATTCCTCCTTTGTT
Source organism: Physeter macrocephalus (assembly GCF_002837175.3). Classification (NCBI taxonomy): domain Eukaryota; kingdom Metazoa; phylum Chordata; class Mammalia; order Artiodactyla; family Physeteridae; genus Physeter; species Physeter macrocephalus. Next base: position 80,700,053 of record NC_041234.1, on the reverse strand, counting down.
CCTTACTAAGAGAAACTACATTTCTCAGCTTCCCTTGAAGACGGGTGTGAACAATAATTTATAATAAGAAGTTGTCATGAAGGGTTTCTGGGAAAGTTCTTAAGGAGACCGATTTGGATGGGTATGATGGAAATAACCCTGAAATGAGACTCAGGAGACAAGGGATTTAGTATGGGTCTGGTTATTAATTTGCTGTGTGAACTTGGTGAGTCACTTTACCTTTGTACCCCCATTTACTCGAATGTAGAGTGAAACAGTTGAATAACAGAGTCTCTGAGGTCCTTTCCAAATTTAGGTCCCAATGCTTGCTCTCTCCCAATTGCAAAGTCCCAAGGAGATAAAAACAGATGCATAAAATGGGTGTGTGTAATCTGTAAGAAGACCTTTATTATTTCCTGTTTCTTTACCCTCCAGCAAATTAAACATCACTCAGTACAGTTTATATTGTTTACACACTTTCACAGCAATATGTGGTTTACATTACATACACGTACTTTTAAGAACTTTATCAAGATGTAATTCACATACCATCAATCCGCTCATTTAAAGTGTAAACTTCAGTGCTGTTTATTATATTTACAGAGTTGTAGGTCCATCACTACCATCTAAATTTTAGAACAAAAAGTAACTTCATACTCTTTGGCAGTCATATTCCCTCCTCTTCCTAGCCTCTGGCAGCCACTAATCTACTTTCCGTCTCTATGGATTTGCCTATTTTGGATATTTCTTCTTAAATAGAACCATACATTGTGTGGTCTTTTGTGACTGGCTTCTTTCATTTATCATAATGTTTTCAAGGTTCACTTGTGCTATAACTTGAATCAATAATTTATTATTTTTATGGTTAAATAATATTCCATGGTATGGATATACCACATTTTTTTATCCATACATAAGATGATGGACATGTGGGTAATTTCTATTCTTTGGCTATTATGAGTGATGCTGTTATGAACATTTGTGTAAGATTCATTTTTAACAAGTATCTACTTATATGCCAGGTATTGTGCTTGGTGAATAAGATAGACACAGTCACTGCCCTCAAGGAACTTACTGTCTAATATGGAGGACAAACATTGAATAAGTAATGAAATGGGTTCTGAGTGGGAAGAAAGGTAAAGTGCTGGGTCCTACACGAAATACGTAGACTAACCTACCCTGGGTCAAAGTTTGGTTAAGGAAGATTTCCTGGTGGATCTGATACTTAAATTATAACCTGAAATGTGAGGAGGGGAGAGAGAAAAAGCATGCATGAAGGCACTGAGAGAGGAAGCTCAGTAGGTTTGTAGAGTGAGGACGGAAGTGCAGTGGGAGAAAGGTAACAGATGAAGTTGGAGAGAGGTAATGATTTGGGGTCTTTATTCTAAGGGCAATGTAAATCTATTAAGGAGTTTCAAACAAGGACATGAAAGTATTCAATTTACATTTGTAAACAATCTCAGGTAAATGGACTTTGGGTGTGAACAAGGAGTGCGTGTGCTGGATTCAGTTAAGAGACTATTTCAGTGGTCTAGCACAGACACAACTGAGGCTTAGACAAGGGTGGTAGCATAGAAGATTAAGAGATTTTAACATAGACAAGATATATTTTGGGACTTCCCTGGTGACACAGTGGTTAAGAATCCACCTGCCAATGCAGGGGACATGGGTTCAATCCCTGGCCTGGGAAGATCCCACATGCCACAGAGCAAATAAGCCCATGTGCTACAACTACTGAGCCTGCTTTCTAGAGCCTGCAAGCCACAACTACTGAAGCCTGCATGCCTAGAGCCCGTGCTCCACAACAAGAGAAGCCATCACAACGAGAAGCCCACACACTGCAATGAAGAGTAGCCCCTGCTCGCCGCAACTAGAGAAAGCCCGTGCACAGCAATGAAGACCCAATGAAGCAAAAAAAGAAAAAAAGAAAGATATATTTTGGTGTAAATAACAACCCAACTTGCTAATGGATTAGACTGGGGAGGGATGAAGAATACTCTCAAGGGTGAAACCTACATTTCTGGCATAATGGGTGGATGGTCTTGCCCTTTATTGAAATGGGAAAAATTAAAGGAGTAGCTGAATGTGTTGCAGAAGAGAGATTAGTTGATAAATTCATCTTGTAACATTTTGAGTTTAAGATACTTGTAGGATATGGACATCCAGATTCAGATGTTGACAAGGCAGTTGGCTATGTGGGTTTTTAGCCCAGGACAGCTTGGCTAAAGATGAATAGATCTGGGTCTCCTTTATGTACAGATGGTAACTGAAGCCTAGGGAGGGTAGACTGGTGTGAAGAAAAGAGGGTCTAGATATGACTGATCCTTGAGGACTTCTGTCATATAATTTGTAGATAATGGAAGAGGGGCTTAAAAAGGAGTCTGAGAAAGAGCAGAGCAGCTATAAAGGAAACCAGAAGACTGTGTCACAGAAGCACAAGGAAAACACTGTGTCAAAGAGAGACTGGCCAAGTATGGAGAATACTGTTGAAAAGTAACATAAAATGAGGATCTAGAAGTGACCATAGGATTTATTGACAATAAAGTCAATGATAAACTTGGCAAAATAAAATTTTGGTGCCATGGTAGAGGATGGGAGAATGGGAAGCAAGTTATGGCTTTTATGTCTTTCTAAATCTTCTCAAAGAAAATGAGTTCTTTTTAAAGAACCAGATTTTAGTTTCATTGATCTATTCTATTGGTTTTTTTAGATTCTATTTCATTTATTTCTGCTCTGATCTTCATTATTTCTTTCCTTCTACTAACTTTGGGTTTTGTTTGTTCTTCCTTCTCTAGTTCCTTTAGGTGTAAGGTTAGGTTGTTTGAGAATTTTCTTATTTCCAGAGGTGAGCTTGTATCACTATAAACTTCCCTCTTAGAACTGCTTTTGCTGTGTCTCATAGATTGGACTGTCACGTTTTCATTTTCATTTGTCTCTAGGTATTTATTACCTCTTTGATTTCTTCAGTGATCCACTGGTTGTTTAGGAGTATATTTTTTTAGTTTCCATGTTTTTGTGTTCTTTGCAGTTTTATCTTCTTGTAGTTGATTTCTAGTCTCATAGGTTTGTGGTCATAAAAGATGCTTGATATAATTTCAATTTTCTTAAATTTACTGAGCCTTGTTTTGTAGCCTAGTATGTGATCTATCCTGGAGAACGTTTCATGGGCACTTGAGAAGAAACTGTATTCTGCTGTTTTCAGATGGAATGCTGTATATATATCAATTAAGTCCATTTGGTCTAATGTGTCCTTTAAGGCCTATATTTCCTTATTGATTTTCTGTCTGGATGATCTGTCCATTGATGTAAGTGGGATGTTAAAGTCCCCTACTATTATTGTGTTACTGTAGATTTCTCCTATTATGTCTGTTAATATTTGCCTTATATATTTAGGTTCTCCTATGTTGGGTGCATATATATTTATAATTGTTAGATCTTGGATTGGTCCCTTGATCACTATGTAGTGTCCTTCTTTGTCTCTTGTAACAGTCTTTATTTTAAAGTCAAATGTTTTCTGATATAAGTATTGCTACTCCAGCTTTCTTTTGATTTCCATTTGCACGGAATACCTTTTTTCCATCCTCTCCAGGGAAATGAACTCATTTAAAGCAGAGACCCTTTTGTCTTCTGCTGAATGAATGAAAGACTGAAAAACAGGATAATTTTTGAAGCCAGCTGCTTTCCATTTCCTAATTCATTTAATATTCTCAGCAACACAGTTGTTAAATTACTCATCCAAAGTCACTCAACTGGTCAAAGTCCTTACCCAAACTCAAATATTCTGATTTCAAGGCTGGTACTTTTGGGTTTTGTTTGTTCTTCCTTCTCTAGTTCCTTTAGGTGTAAGGTTAGGTTGTTTGAGAATTTTCTTATTTCCAGAGGTGAGCTTGTATCACTATAAACTTCCCTCTTAGAACTGCTTTTGCTGTGTCTCATAGATTGGACTGTCACGTTTTCATTTTCATTTGTCTCTAGGTATTTATTACCTCTTTGATTTCTTCAGTGATCCACTGGTTGTTTAGGAGTATATTTTTTTAGTTTCCATGTTTTTGTGTTCTTTGCAGTTTTATCTTCTTGTAGTTGATTTCTAGTCTCATAGGTTTGTGGTCATAAAAGATGCTTGATATAATTTCAATTTTCTTAAATTTACTGAGCCTTGTTTTGTAGCCTAGTATGTGATCTATCCTGGAGAACGTTTCATGGGCACTTGAGAAGAAACTGTATTCTGCTGTTTTCAGATGGAATGCTGTATATATATCAATTAAGTCCATTTGGTCTAATGTGTCCTTTAAGGCCTATATTTCCTTATTGATTTTCTGTCTGGATGATCTGTCCATTGATGTAAGTGGGATGTTAAAGTCCCCTACTATTATTGTGTTACTGTAGATTTCTCCTATTATGTCTGTTAATATTTGCCTTATATATTTAGGTTCTCCTATGTTGGGTGCATATATATTTATAATTGTTAGATCTTGGATTGGTCCCTTGATCACTATGTAGTGTCCTTCTTTGTCTCTTGTAACAGTCTTTATTTTAAAGTCAAATGTTTTCTGATATAAGTATTGCTACTCCAGCTTTCTTTTGATTTCCATTTGCACGGAATACCTTTTTTCCATCCTCTCCAGGGAAATGAACTCATTTAAAGCAGAGACCCTTTTGTCTTCTGCTGAATGAATGAAAGACTGAAAAACAGGATAATTTTTGAAGCCAGCTGCTTTCCATTTCCTAATTCATTTAATATTCTCAGCAACACAGTTGTTAAATTACTCATCCAAAGTCACTCAACTGGTCAAAGTCCTTACCCAAACTCAAATATTCTGATTTCAAGGCTGGTACTTTCCCTAAAGCCCGATAGCTGCATTCCTTTTTATATCATTCCCAAGGTACCCACTAAGAATAAGTACTCTAAAAATGCTTTGTGAATGGTTTTCTCATTAAGGGACTGTGTTAAAAGTAAGATAAAGAATGAACTTTTACAACCAGTCCTAAAATAGGCAGCTTAACGCCATCTGGTCTTTAAAATTCTGTATGCTGAAAGCTAAGTGATAAAGAGAAGGAGATAAATGGTGGCAAATAATGCCTGTGGTTGGAAATGTTCACTGAGAAAAAAAAAATGGCTTTATATGGTTAGTTTGTATCCTCTTAGACTGGACAACTCTTGAGGGAAGGGGATGCATCTCAGCCTTCTTTCCTGTGCCTAGCACAGTGCTTGGCTCAGAGGGAGGGCACAATAAATGTTTACTGAATCCTATGGTATAGTATAAGGAAACAAGTTTTAATTTTCTGATCTTTTCTCCCATATGACAACAACAGTAATTGTTACCATTTACTGCTATGCCAGACACTGTTCTAAGCCATTTCTTCAATTAATCTCATTTTGCATTTAGAAAAACTCCTAGGCTGTAGATATTATAATTAGCCCCATTTTATAGATGGAGTAACTGAGGCTCAGAAAGGAAAAGTGACTCCTCCATGGCTGTGAAAGTAGCAGACAGAAAAGCCAGGCTTTAATGCAGGCAGAATGACTCCAGAGGCCAAGCTCTTAATCATGAATACTTCCTCTCATCTAAATATAGCTCTTCTATGTCACATTCTTTATACTTTTCCTATGTGACAGCTGCACTGATAAATGAACTGGTAACAAATGGTTTGTGCCATTACCTTTCTATATTTCCTTACTCTTGGTATTCTTATATTTCCAAATTTAATAAAAGTCATATACAAATATTTTAAAGAGCAAATGATGGGACTTCCATGTTTTGAGGTCCCTGAAATCTGCACCAAGTAGGAAGCTATTATTCACTATATCTGTACTGGTCAAACTTCAGTGAACTCATTCTGTCTAGCTGTTCTTAACACCATGTGCTTTTATTTTGGATCTTCTTGACTACATCTCTTCCACAAATTGGCTATGAATTTTTATGACTATAAAGTTGAGGATAGGTCTTCAAACCAAGAAGACCTGACATTCTACTTTGCTCAGGCCATTTCCCTTCTCCTCAATATAAAGTACAGAATTGGAAGCTGCCCAGAAATGGATCTATACAATCATCATTGTCAAGGTTCACAAAATACAAGGAGCCTTTAATATTTGTAGCCCCATTCAGCAAACAAACCTTTCTAGGAGGAGCTAAATTTGAAAGTCACTGAGACAAGGGAGGAGATAACATGGCTGTATCAAACAAAACTGAACTGCAAGTCAGGAGCTCTAGTTCTGGCCTTAGCTCTATCAGTGAGAGAACACGTAAGCTTGAGAAACTAACTTTCTCTTTCTTGTTCTAGTTTCTTTCTCTGCAGTACTCAAACTAAAATAATGAGTCCAAATGCCAGTGAAATAAGTCAGAAACACACTATTTGGCATTCTCCTACAGCACAGATAAAGCTCAAGCAACCCTCACAGCCCCAGTCAAGCACCTTGGTGTAGCAGAGAGAGCATAAGCATTGAAAACAGACACTGGAATTAACTCTGGACTGTGTCACCTCATAGATGTATGACCCTGAATGAGTAATGTCACCTCAGACTCCTCATATATAAAAAGAGGTTAATGATAGTACTTACCTCACAGAATTGTTGTGAGAATTCTACAAAGTAATCTATACAGGGAATCTAGCACCATGACTTACATATAGTAAGCATTCAAAAAAGCATTATAATAATTATTAGTAGTAGGAAAGACTTTATTTTATTCTGACCCCCAAGTCTATATCAATCCAAAGCCTCATATCCTTATCTTATAGGGTCAGTATGATAGTTTCTGTATTTCCCACCTAACAGGGCTAATGTGAAGATAACATGAAGATAAAAATGCATGCATTCAATCACCAAACTAAGAATTACCAAACACTGAGCAAGCCCCTGAAAATATAGTTGTGAACAAGGCAGCCAAAGCCCTTGCTCTCTTGGAGCTTTGAGTAAAGTTGGAGGAAACAGAAAATAAATATATAAATGAAGAATTGAGATCATTTCAAGTAATGAAAAGTGTTAGAGTGTGGCAGGATCCATCCAGGCTTTGAAGTATGAAGATTAAATCATCACAACAGTGTCTGTGGTCAACATTCAATAGCATTTATCACAACTTTTTATTATTGCATTTATTTCCTGGCATATTTGTCAGTCTGAACCACTGAGATGTGAATTCCAGAAAAATGGATCATGTCTGTCTGATTTATCACTGTAAACTAAGGCCCTAATAGAGCCCAGATCGACTAATCAATACATGTGTGTTGGTGGGTAGAGTCAAGATGGCGGAGGAGGAGGATGCAGAGTTCACATCTCCTCACAACTAGGGCAACTACCAGGCGCTAGTGGAGGACCTTGGACACCTAAGGGGATGGGAGGAATCCCTGAATGACCAGGTAGGACGTGGGGGAAACGAGAGGGGAGGAGAAGTGGAGGCTGGATGGGACTAGTGCCCCTGAGGGGCAGTTGGGGGAGAGGAGGGATTCCCACATTCAGGATGGGTCCATTCATGGTGAGGAGATCGGTGAGAACAGAGAGAGATCCTCAGGGGACAGGAGGATAGGAAGGAAACAGGCCAGAGTTTCCACCACCCACTCAGGCCCTAGGGAGCCTGCTGAGGTCGCAGGCCTGACCCTTCTCACTCTGAGACCCCTGCTAGCCAGGCCGAGCCTAGGCCCCACCCTCCGCCTCCCCATAGGGCCTTTTCAAGCTGTGTGGGTCCGGAGACTAGGCCCCACCCCCTGCCTAAACCCTGCTCCTGAAAAAGCCTCAAAGCCTCAACCTCCCAATGCCTTTTCCAGTACCACGGGCCCAGAGACTACGCCCTCCCCTCCTAACGCCCTCCCCCACCTAAGCCATGCCCCTGCCTAAGCCCTGCCTCCCCACAGCCAAGGCATTTTCTGGCTTTTTTTCTTTTTTGCTGCTGTGGTTATATTTTACATTGTTGTTCTTGTTTCATTTATACTTTTAATTTTTCTAATAATTTCTTTTTCTAGTTTATTTTATATTTATTCTTTATTATTGATCTGCCTTTTTAATTTTGCCATGTTACGTGGCTTGTGGGATCTTGGCTCCCAGGCCAGGGGTCAGTCCAGAACTCCTGTGGTGGGAGCACTGAGTCCAAACCACTGGACTGACAGAGAACCTCAGACCCCAGGGAATATTAATCAGAGTGAGGCATCCCAGAGTTCCTAATCTCTGCATCAAGACCAGGCTCCACACAACTGGCTACAAACTCCAGTGCTGGACACCTCAGGCCAAACAACTAATAAGACAGGAACACAGCCCAACCCAACAACAAGAAAAATGAGATGACAAAAGAAATATGTTACAGATGAAGAAGCAAAGTAAACACCTACAAGACCAAATAAATGAAGAGGAAATAGGCAAACTACCTGAAAAATAATACAGAGTAATGATAGTAAAGATGATCCAAAATCTCAGAAACAGAATGGACTCATGGATCGAGAAAATATAAAAAATGTTTAACAAAGACCTAGAAGAAGTAAAGAACAAACAGTGATGAACAACACAATAACTGAAATGAAAAATACTCCAGAAGGAATCAACAGAGAATCACTGAGGCAGCAGAACAAATAAGTGAGCTGGAAGATGGAATGGAGGAAACAACTGTCAAGGAGCATAATAAAGAAAAAAGAATGAAAATAATTGAAGACAGTCTTAGAGACTTCTGGGACAATATTAAATGCACCAACATTCGAAATACAGGGGTTCCAGAAGAAGAAGAGAAAGAGAAAGGGTCTGAAAAAATATTTGAAGAGATTATAGTCAAAAACATCCCTAACATGAGAAGAAAATAGCCATCCAAGTCCAGGAAGAGCAGAGAGTCCCATACAGGATAAACCCTAGGAGAAACACACCAAGACACATATTAATCAAACTAACAAAAAGTAAATTCAAAGAAACAATACTAAAAGCAGCAGGGAAAAAGCAACAAATAACATACAAGGGAAACAACATAAGGGTATCAGCTGATTTTTCAGCAGAAACTCTGGAGGCCAGAGGGAGTGGCAGGATAAATTTAAAATGATGAAATGGAAAAACCTACATCAAAGGTTACTCTACCCAGCAAGGATCTCATTCACATTCAATGGAGAAATTAAAACCTTTACAGACAAGCAAAAACAAAGAGAATTCAGCAACAACAAACCAGCTTTACAACAATTGCTAAAGGGACTTCTCTTGATGGGAAACACAAGAGAATTAAAGACCCACAAAAATGAACCCAAAACAATTAAGAAAATGGTAATAGGAACATACATATTGATAATTACCTTGAATGTAAATGGATTAAATGCACCAACCAAAAGACACAGACTGGCTGAATGGATACAAAAACAAGACCCATACACATACTGTCTACAAGAGACCCACTTCAGACCTAGGCACACATACAGACTGAAAGTGAGAGGATGGAAAAAGATATTCCATACAAATGGAAATCAAAAGAAACCTGGAGTAACAATTCTCACATCAGATAAAACAGACTTTCAAATAATGACTATTACAAGAGATAAGGAAGGACACTACATAATGATCAAGGGATCAATCCAAGAAGAAGATATAAAAAATTATAAATATTTATGCACCCAACATAGGAGCACCTCAATACACAAGGCAAATGTTAACAGCCATAAAAGGAGAAATCAACAGTATCACAATAATAGTGGGGGCTTTAACACCTAACTTACACCAATGAACAGATCATCCAAACAGAAAATAAATAAGGAACAGAAGTTTTAATGACACAATAGACCAGATAGATTTAATTGATATTTATATGACATTCCACCCGAAAGTGGCAGAATCCACTCTCTTCTCAAGTGCACATGGAAAGAATATTCTCAAGGATAGATCACATCTTGACTCCAAATCAGGCCTCAGAAAATTTAAGAAAATTGAAATCATATCAAGCATCTTTTCTGACCACAACTCTATGAGATTAGAACTAAATTACAGGGAAAAAAAACTGTAAAAAACACAAACAAGTGGAGGCTAAACAGTGTGCTGCTAAATAACCAAGCAATCACTAAAGAAATCAAAGAGAAAATCAAAAAATGCACAGAACTAAATGACAACAAAAACACAATGACCCAAACCCATAGGTCGCAGCAAAAGTGGTTCTAACAGGGAAGTTTATAGTAATTAAATCTCACCTCAAGAAACAAGAAAAACCTCAAATAAACAATCTAACCTTACACCTAAAACAACTAGAGAATGAACAACAAACAAAACCCAAAGTTAGTAGAAGGAAAGAAACCATACGGATCAGAGCAGAAATTAATAAAATAGAAAAAAAGAAAACAAGAGCAAAGACCAATAAAACTAAAGTTGGTACTTTGAGAAGATAAACGAAATTGATAAACCTTTAGCCAGACTCATCAAAAAAAAAAAAATGGAGAAGACTCAAATCAATAAAATTAGAAATGAAAAAGGAGAAATTACAACTGACAGCAGAGAAATACAAAGGGTCATGAGAGATTGCTACAAACAACTATATGCCAATAAAATGGACAACCTGGAAGAAATGGACAAATTCTGGGAAAGGTACAATCTTCGAAGAGTGAACCAGGAAGAAGTAGAAAGTATAAACAGAACAATCACAAGTAATGAAAGTGAAACTTATTAAAAATCTTCCAATAAACAAAAGCCCAGGACCAGATGGCTTCACAGGTGAATTCTATCAAACACTTAGAAAAGAGCTAACACCTATCCTTCTCAAATTCTTCCAAAAAATTGCAGAGGAATGAACACTCCCAAACTTGTTCTATGAGGCCACCATCACCCTGATACCAATACCAGACAAAGATATCAAAAAAAAAGAGAAAATTACAGACCAATATCACTGATGAACATAGATGCAAAAAACCTCAACAAAACACTATCAAACAGAATTCAACAAAACATTATAAGGGTCATACACCATGTTCAAGTGGGATTTATCCCAGGGATGCAAACATTCTTCAATATATACAAATCAATAAATGTGGTACACCACATTAACAAATTAAAGAATAAAAACTATATGATCATCCCAATAGATGCAGAAAAAGCTTTTGACAAAATTCCACACCCACTGATGATGAATACTCCCCAGAAAGTGGGCCTAGAGGGAACCTAACAACATAATAAAGGCCATACACAACAAACCCACAGCGAACTTCATTCTCAATGGTAAAAAACTGAAAGCATTTGCTCTAAGATCAGGAACAAGACAAGGATGTCCACTCTCACCTTTATTATTCAACAGAGTCTTGGAAGTCCTAGCCACAGAAATCAGAGAAGAAAAAGAAATAAAAGGAATCCAAATTGGAAAAGAAGAAGTAAAACTGTCACTGCTTTCAGATGACATGATACCATACTTAGAAAATCCTAAAGATATCACCAGACAACTACTAGAGCTAATCAATGAATTTGGTAAAGTTGCAGGATACAAAATTAATACACAGAAATCTCTAGCATTCCTATACACTAACAACAAAAAATCAGAAAGAGAAATTAAGGAAACACTCCCATTTACCAATGCAACAAAAAGAATATAATACCTAGGAATAAACCTACCTAAGGGGGCAAAAGACCTGTACATAGAAAATTATAAGAAACTAATGAAAGAAATAAAAAATGACACAAACAGATGGAGAGATATACCATGTTCTTGGATTGGAAGAATCAATATTGTGGAAATGACTATACTACCAAAAGCAATCTACAGATTCAACGCAATCCCTATCAATTTACCAATGGTATTTTTCACAGAATTAGAACAAAATATTTCACAATTAATTTGTATTGTAACACATAAGACACCGAATAGCCAAAGCAATCTTGAGAAAGGAAAAGAGAGCTTGAGGAATCACGTTCCCTGACTTCAGACAACACTACAAAGCTACAGTAACCAAGACAGTATCGTACTGGCACAAAAACATAAATATAGATCAATGGAAGAGGTTAGAAATCCCAGATTTAAACCCACGCAACTGTGGTCACCTAATCTATGATAAAGGAGTCAAGAACATACAATGGAGACTAGACAGCCGCTTCAATAAGTGGTGCTGGGAAAACTGGACAGCTACATCTAAAAGAATGAAAGTAGAACACCCACTAACACCATACAGAAAAATAAAGTCAAAATGAATTAAAGACCTAAATGTAAGACTTAGACAGCCTCTTCAATAAGTGGTGCTGGGAAAACTGGACAGCTACATCTAAAAGAATGAAAGTAGAACACCCACTAACACCATACAGAAAAATAAAGTCAAAATGAATTAAAGACCTAAATGTAAGACTGGACACTATAAAACTCTTAGAGGAAAACATAGGCAGAACACTTTGACATAAATCACATCAAGATATTTTTGACACACCTCCTAGTGTAATGGAAATAAAGACAAAAATAAACAAATGGGACCTAATGAAACTTAAAAGCTTTTGCAAAGCAAAGTAAACCATAAACAAGATGAAAAGACAACCCTCAGAATGGGAGAAAATATTTGCAAACAAAGCAATGGGCAAAGATTAATCTCTAAAATACACAAACAGCACATGCAGCTCAATGTCAAAAAAACAAACAACACAATCAAAAAATGGGCAGAAGACCTAAATAGACATTTCTCCAAAGAAGACATACAGATGGCCAAGAGGCACATGAAACGATGCTCAACATCACTAATTATTAGAGAAATGCAAATCAAAACTACAACGAGGTATCACTTCACACCCATCAGAATGGCTATCATTAAAAAAATCTACAAACAACAAATGCTGGAGCGGGTATGGAGAAAAGGGAACCCTCTTACACTGTTGGTGGGAATGTAAATGGATACAGCCACTGTGGAGAACAGTATGGAGGCTCCTTAAAAAACTACAAATAGAACTACCGTATGACACAGCAATCTCACTCCTGGGCATATACCCTGAGAAAACTGTAATTCAAAAAAAAGAGATATGTACCACAATGTTCATTGCAGCATTATTTACAATAGCCAGGACATGGGAACAACCTAAATGTTCACTGACAGATGAATGGATAAAGAAGATGTTGTACATATATACAATGGAATGTTACTCAGCCTTCAAAAGGAAGGAAATTGGGTCATTTGTAGAGACATGGATGGACTTAGGGTCTGTCATACAGAGTGATGTAAGTCAGAACGAGTAAAACCTATATCATATATTAACTTATATATGTGGAATCTGGAAAAATAGCACAGATGAACCTATTTTCCAGGCAGGAATAGAGACACAGATGTAGAGAACGGATGTGTGGACACAGTGGGGGAAAGGGAGGGTTTGATGAATTGGGAGATTAGGTTTGACATAAATACACTACTACCATGGGTAAAATAGATAGCTAGTGGGAACTTTCAGTATAGCACCGGGAGCTCATCTCAGTGCTCTGTGATGATGCTGATGGGTGAGATAGGGGGCGGAAATGGGAGGGAGGTCCAAGAGGGAGGGGATATATGTATACATATAGCTGATTCACTTTGTTGTACAGCAGAAACTAACACAACATTGCAAAGTCTCAGCCTTCAAAAGGAAGGAAATTGGGTCATTTGTAGAGACATGGATGGACTTAGGGTCTGTCATACAGAGTGATGTAAGTCAGAACGAGTAAAACCTATATCATATATTAACTTATATATGTGGAATCTGGAAAAATAGCACAGATGAACCTATTTTCCAGGCAGGAATAGAGACACAGATGTAGAGAACGGATGTGTGGACACAGTGGGGGAAAGGGAGGGTTTGATGAATTGGGAGATTAGGTTTGACATAAATACACTACTACCATGGGTAAAATAGATAGCTAGTGGGAACTTTCAGTATAGCACCGGGAGCTCATCTCAGTGCTCTGTGATGATGCTGATGGGTGAGATAGGGGGCGGAAATGGGAGGGAGGTCCAAGAGGGAGGGGATATATGTATACATATAGCTGATTCACTTTGTTGTACAGCAGAAACTAACACAACATTGCAAAGTAGTTATATTCCAATAAAAAAAATGTTTGTTGAATACACACATGTGTATGTGTGCACACACATTCACACATACACTCACACATTTACAAATGCATATACGTACGTGTAGGCTCATAAACAAAAAGGACATGGTGAAATTTTAGCATATGAAGAATAAGGCAACATTCAGCAAACTTCCAAGAAGCAAAAATTAATTACAAAGGTGAGAATCATACAGATATCAAACTTATTAGCAACAGTGGAGTAATATAATAAAACATGAGGAAATCTGTTATAAAATAAATACCGCATCATATACAATGAGAATTTCATATCAGGGAAATATTAATCAGCTCTTTCAATAGTTTCACTCTTTGAAATAAATATTGAATAATATTGTAGAGTTAAAATTTTGCTAAATAAGAAAGACAGTAATCAGATGTAGCAATGCCTTAATTTGTATCAGGAAAAATTATGTTCAACCTAGAATTATATTCAATCAATCATAAGTCAAAATAATATTTTGGTCATGCAAAAAAACAAAAAGCACTTGGGAAAAACTGTTTGTTGACTGAATGAATAAATCTTCCCTTTCTGGACCTCTAGCAACATTGACCATTGCCCAGGGATCAATGAACTCTTCCTGTCCCCTGACTGTTCCAAAGTCTAACTAAGAACTTCAGCCCTGTTTTCACCACAAAAGGCTATTCATATTTATATTCACTGTCCATTCAGCTATGCTCACCAGATTTCAAAATAAATTTTCTCCTTGCTTCCCAACTGTTATATTCTTTGAATTTAATTTTTAGATCGTACACCACCCATGCCTACACACACACACAGACACACACACACACCTATAACAAAACAACTCTCTCCCTCCAATATCTGCTATAAAGCTTCCTTGCTGTTTTTTTTCTTGAAATTTTCTCCAAAAGAGGGAGCCATAATCAGTAGGAGATGATGATCCCTAAATATTCCTTTTTGTGGAAATAAAATTGATATAGCCAATGACTCATCTTTCATGGCCCAAAACACTTTTATGGGCCCAGAGCTAGTGCTACTGGCAGGTCTCAGAAGGAGCTTCTGGTTCTGCTCAGCCTGCAACTCTCAGCAGGACTAGAACCCCCCAATGGAGAGAAAGGCCCTGGAGCTCAGAACCTTCTCTAACAGAAATACTGTTTGCCAACTTTACACTAGAGCCAACCCAGTTACTGGATCTTCTGGGTTACTTCTAGTGATTAAGGCAATCCCTACAGGAGAAGAAGCCACCACAGCAGATATCTACCTAAGCATTTAAAAACCACGCTACACAAAAGAATTACCATTTGTCTTTTATTAAGGAATCAGTAACTTAATCTTCCACCTAACCCTCAGGATGTCAGCAAGAATCTTGGGTCACTGTGCCTGCCCTCAGGTTGAAAGGTCTTGTCTGTGCTAGTGCTAGTATGTAAATCTCTATCATATAATTTTTGTTAAAAATTTTTTCCTAGAGGAAACAAACAATGATGAACAACAAAATAAATGAAATTAAAAATACTCTAGATGGGATCAATAGCAGAATAACTGAGGCAGAAGAACGGATAAGTGACCTGTAAGATAAAATAGTGGAAATAACTACTGCAGAGCAAAATAAACAATGAAAAGAACTGAGGACAGTCTCAGAGACCTCTGGGACAACATTAAACGCACGAACATTCAAAAGATAGGGGTCCCAGAAGAAGAAGAGAAAAAGACAGGGACTGAGAAAATATTTGAAGAGATTAGAGTTGAAAACTTACCTAATATGGGAAAGGAAATAGTTAATCAAGTCCAGGAAGCACAGAGAGTTCCATACAGGATAAATCCAAGGAGAAACACACGAAGACACATATTAATCA
>NC_041234.1:80683409-80684151 GCF_002837175.3 Physeter macrocephalus | reverse complement strand
AGGAGAAAAACCTACAAACAAGATTACTCTACCCAGCAAGGATCTCATTCAGATTTGATGGAGAAATTAAAACCTTTACAAACAAGCAAAAGCTGAGAGAGTTCAGCACCACTAAACCAGGTTTACAACAACTGCTAAAGGAACTTCTCTAGGCAAGAAACAGAAGAGAAGGAAAAGACCTACAATAACAAACGCAAAACAATTAAGAAGATGGGAATAGGAACATACATATTGATAATTACCTTAAATGTAAATGGGTTAAATGATCCAACCAAAAGACACAGACTGGCTGAATGGATACAAAAACAAGACCCATATATATGCTGTCTACAAGAGACCCACTTCAGACCTAGAGACACATACAGACTGAAAGTGAGGGGATGGAAAAAGATATTCCATGCAAATGGAAATCAAAAGAAAGCTGAGTAGCAATTCTCATATCAGACAAAATAGGCTTTAAAATAAAGACTATCAGAAGAGACAAAGAAGGACACTACATAATGATCAAGGGGTCGATCCAAGAAGAAGATATAACAATTGTAAATATTTATGCACCCAACATAGGAGCACCTCAACACATAAGGCAAATACTAACAGCCATAAAAGGGGAAACTGACAGTAACACATTCAGAATAGGGGACTTGTACACCCCACTTTCACCAATGGACAGATCATCCAAAATGAAAATAAATAAGGAAACACAAGCTTTAAATGATACATTAAACAAGATGGACTAAATTGA
>NC_041234.1:80682532-80683014 GCF_002837175.3 Physeter macrocephalus | reverse complement strand
CAAGGAAAAAAGGGAGAAGACTCAAATCAATAGAATTAGAAATGAAAAAGGAGAAGTAACAACTGACACTGCAGAAATACAAAAGATCATGAGAGATTACTACAAGCAACTCTATGCTGATAAAATGGAAAACCTGGAAGAAATGGGCAAATTCTTAGAAATGTAGAACCTGCCAAGACTGAATCAGGAAGAAATAGAAAATATGAACTGACCAATCACAAGCACTGAAATTGAAACTGTGATAAAAAAATCTTCCAACAAACAAAAGCCCAGGACCAGATGGCTTCACAGGTGAATTCAATCAAACATATAGAGAAGAGCTAACACCTATCCTTCTGAAACTCTTCCAAAATATAGCAGAGGGAGGAACAGTCCCAAACTCATTTTACGAGGCCACCATCACTCTGATACCAAAACGAGATAAAGATGCCACAAAGAAAGAAAACTACAGGCCAATATCACTAATGAACATAGATGCAAAA
>NC_041234.1:80681206-80682052 GCF_002837175.3 Physeter macrocephalus | reverse complement strand
TGGCATTCCTATACACTAATGATGAAAAATCTGAAAGTGAAATTAAGAAAACACTCCCATTTACCATTGCAGCAAAAAGAATAAAATATCTAGGAATAAACCTCCCTAAGGAGATAAAAGACCTGTATGCAGAAAATTAAAAGACACTGATGAAAGAAATTAAATATGATACAAATAGATGGAGAGATATACCATGTTCTTGGATTGGAATAATCAGCATTGTGAAAATGACTCTACTAACCAAAGCAATTTACAGATTCAATGCAATCCCTATCAAACTACCACTGGCATTTTTCAGAGAACTAGAACAAAACATTTCACAATTGGTATGGAAACACAAAGGACCCCGAATAGTCAAAGCAACCTTGAGAACTAAAAATGGAGCTGGAGGAATCAGGCTCCCTGACTTCAGACTATATTACAAAGCTACAGTAGTCAAGACAGTATGGTACTGGCACAAAAACAGAAATATAGATCAATGGAACAGGATAGAAAGCGCACAGATAAACGCACGCACATATGGTCACTTTATCTTTGATAAAGGACACAAGAATATACAGTGGAGAAAAGACAGCCTCTTCAATAAGTGGTGCTGGGAAAACTAGACAGGCACATGTAAAAGTATGAAATTAGAACACTCCCTAACACCATACACAAAATTAAGCTCAAAATGGATTAAAGACCTAAATGTGAGGCCAGAAACTATCAAACTCTGAAAGGAAGACATAGGCATAACAGTCTATGACATAAATCACAGCAAGATCCTTTTTGACCCACCTCCTAGGGAAATGGAAATAAAAACAAAAATAAACAAATGGGACCTAATGAAACTTAAAAGCTTTTGCA
>NC_041234.1:80626119-80680824 GCF_002837175.3 Physeter macrocephalus | reverse complement strand
AAATAGAACTACCATACGACCCAGCAATCCCACTGCTAAGCATATACCCTGAGAAAACCATAATTCAAAAAGCGTCATGTACCAAAATGTTCATTGCAGCTCTGTTTACAATAGCCACGACATGGAAGCAACCTAATTGTCCATCATCGGATGAATGGATAAGGAAGATTTGGCACATATGTACAATGGAATATTACTCAGCCATAAAAAGAAACGAAATTGAGTTATCTGTAGCAAGGTGGATGGACCTAGAGTCTGTCATACAGAGTGAACTAAGTCAGAAAGAGAAAGACAAATACTGTATGCTAACACATATATATGGAATCTAAGAAAAAAGAAATGGTCATGAAGAACCTAGGGTAAGATGGGAATGGAGACGCAGACCTACTAGAGAATGGACTTGAGGATGTGGGCAGGGGAAAGGGTAGGCTGTGACAAAGTGAGAGAGTGGCATGGACATATATACACCACCAAACCTAAAATAGATAGCTAGTGGGAAGCAGCCACATAGCAGAGGGAGATCAGCTCGGTGCTTTGTGACCACCTAGAGGGGTGGGATAGGGAGGGTTTGAGGGCGGGAGATGCAAGAGGGAAGAGATATGGGAACATGTGTATATGTATAACTGATTCACTTTGTTATAAAGCAGAAACTAACAACAACAACAAAAAAGACACATGCACTCCAGTGTTCATTGCAGCACTATTTACAATAACCAGGACATGGAAACAACCTAAATGTCCATCAACAGAGGAATGGATAAAGAAGTTGTGGTACATATATACAATGGAATATTACTCAGTCTTAAAATGGCATGAAATTGGGTCATTTGTAGAGACATGGATGGACCTAGAGACTGTCATACAGAGTGAAGTAAGTCAGAAAGGGAAAAACAAATATCATGTATTAATGCATATATGTGGAATCTGAAAAAATTGGTATAGGTGATCTGTCACATAATCTTAGAAGACACTCACTCTCATTGTCTTTCTTGGACCCAGCACCCCTGTTCTGCCTTGTCCACCATCAAGTTGCAAAGATGGGTGTACATGCCCAGTTGTACATATTTATGTACCCAGAGACTATAAGCCCACACATGTACACACATACACATTTATTAACATTAGCGAACTGTGTGGATATTCTGGAATTATCTGGCTTTGCTATAAAATCTGGATTGGGGAGGTATTTGAAGAACTGCAAGGGAAAGTTGGGCAGATCATCTTACTACATGAAAACTTGCATACTCAGTTCCTTAGTCAAGTCAGTATAAGTAGTCTGCTCTCTGACTAATCAAAGAAGATGGCATAGGTTTACAATGTAAGTATTGATGTAAGAAGATTAATAACAGGCATCCTAGCTGTTTTCCTTCCCCACAGAAGGGAAGTCAGAGAAAACAGGGCTTTCTTGATACTCCCAGGAAACAGAATGTGAGACTAAATAGAGATACCTTAGAAAGAGGTCAAAGGAAATTATCAAATTTTTTAAAAGTCTCACTTGACATCAAATGTGAGAATCCATGGAGAGAGAGTAGAATGACTTGGTAATATGAAGTGGTTGTGACTGAGAGGAGGTAGAGGGAAGTTAAAGGGCATTCATTCATTCAGTTAAAAATATTTATTGAGTGCTGACCCTATGCTTGCACTGCTCTAGGCACCAAAGATATTTTATTTGTGTCTCAAAATGATGTCCAAAAGATGTTGAAACAAATATGTTTAAGACTGCGCTCACACTTCGTCCATTCCCAGAAACCTCTCACAGTCTTCCTCATCATAGTAAACAGCAACTTCATCCTTTCACTTGCTTGGGGAAAAAATGCCCTCCTCTTTGTTCTCATTTTCTCACATCCCTCATTCCAATCCATTAGCATATATTGTTGCCTGTGTTTTTAAACACATACAGACTTTACTCTGACTACTTCTCACCAGCTCCACTGTTACCACCCGTTCTATCGATACATCCCCATCATCTCTTACACTGTATTATTGCAGTGGCCTATTAATTAGTCTCTCTCCTTCTACCCTTGCCCTCCTACTGTTTATTCTCCATCCAGAAACCAGATTGATGCTTCTAAAAAATATGTCATGCCACTCCTCTATTCAAATTGAACCACTGGCACTCCATGTAGCTTAGAAGAAAATCCAGAGACCTTACCATGACCTACCATGCCCTACATGATGTGGCCACCCCTCCCGTCACTCCCAGCCTCATCCACTTATTCTATTCCAGCCACACTGGGTTCCTTGATATTCTTTGACTATATTCTGTGTGTTCCGTATCTGGGCATTTATATTTGATCTTCCCCCCAAAATACAGATGGCTCCAACCCTCAACCCTCATGTCTTTTCTCAAATGTTCCCACATCATTGTGGCCTTTCCTAACAATCTTTTTAAAAATTGTCACACACACACACACACATCACCATCACCATCACCACAGGGCATTCATTAACATCCTTTTCTGCTTTTCATCCTCTGGTATAGATACAGTTTACAATTTCTTTTCTTATTGTCTATCTAAACCTAGTAGAAAATAAGCTTCAAGAGAGCAGTGATTTTTACCTCTTTATATATTGCAATATCTCCAGGGCCCCTAGAACAGTGCCTGGTACATAGTGGGCCCTCAATAAATAAATATGGAATGAATAAAGTGGTGAACAATAACCCTGTTCTCATAAACATTACATTCTGGTAAGAGGAGACAGACTATAAACAAAAAAACAAACAGAGACCTATAAGATTGGTAAGTGCTATGCAAAAATTTAAAACAGGCTGTTGGGTGGGTAGTGCTTAGGTGGTTCTTTTAGAGTTGGTGGCCCAGAAGGTCTCTCTGATGAGGCAAAATGACAAGGAGCCAAGCCACATAAAAATTAGAGGAAAGACTGTTCAGGCACAAGAACCACCTAGAGGGGTGGGATAGGGAGGGTGGGAGGGAGGGAGACGCAAGAGGGAAGAGATATGGGAACATATGTATATGCATAACTGATTCACTTTGTTGTAAAGCAGAAACTAACACACCATTGTAAAGCAATTATACTCCAATAAAGATGTTTAAAAAAAAAAGAAAAAAGAAATACCTGTGCAAAGGCTATAAGGCAGGACACGTTTGTATGATTTCAGTAACAGCAAGCAGGCAAGCACAGCTGGGGCTCAGTGAGAAAGGGCAGAGTAGTAGAATGGGAGATCTAAGGGGGAGGATGGATCAGATCACCTAAAGCTCTGTAGACCAGGGAAAGAAGTTTGGGTTTTATTCTAAGTAAAGGAGAGTTTTTAAATAGGAGGACACCTTGATAAGATTTATGTTTTAAGATTATACTTATTATACTGCTGAGAATGAATTTGGGCAAAAGGTGAAAGTGACTTGGATTACAGCAGTGGTGAAGAGGGTGAAAAGTGGCGGGGGGGGGATTGGGGCTTTATTCGAAGGATAATAACAAGACTAACATTCATTGAGTGATATCTATGTTTCAGGTACTGTGCTAAGCATTTTACATGGATTAATTTCCCTAATCCTCACAACTACCCTATGAGATTGGTACCATCATTAATCTCCATTTTACAGATGAGGATACTGAGACATAGGGAGGCTTTGTAACCTGTGGTTCCATGATTCAAACCTAGGTCACATGAGTCCGTGTTCCTAATGAGCTCAGTACACTGTCTCACAAAGTAAAGAAAGAAAACCTGATTTGGTCCTTTGAATCATCTACCTGTGCTTTCTTAACCATACCACTTAAGCAGTAATGCCTAATTATTTTCAGGCAGGCTAGATAGAAGGTCATAATCACTCAGGCTGTTGGAGTGGCACAGTCATCGCCAGAATTAGAGGAACAGACAGCTATCACCACACACATTCATGCTCAGATAACCACAGATGCATTTACATATGCATTATACTGGTTATACACATATCTGAATATGCCTCAGATCAAAGATGTTTAATATTGCCCAGACCAAGTAGATACTGGTGACAGCTTATGTGCAAATGGAGTCAGAATGACTCTCCCAAAAATGTTATCCCCAAAAGATCTCAGAAAGACTCTACGAGCCACTTATTCTAAAATAGGGCTAATCATTAAAATGTAGCATTCTCAGGCATAAAGGTATGCTAGTCACCTAGCATTTGGCATCTGTCTGGCATAGATGCTAGGTAAACTCTTGTGTTTACTTTAGGCTTGTCCTGCCCTTGCTGATCAGAAAAGACCTGAGTTTTTAAACTTGACTTATCCAAGTTTAATGAGGTAGCACCAAATAAACTCTATCTAGATTTAAAACCTAACCTTCTGGGAGCCCATTGGAGCTTAGGTCTGTGTTGAAGACATTTTTACTACGAAGCCAATTAATCACATGCCCATAGGGGTAAGAAAGGGGCAGTTACTCATTCTCTAAGTTGAGTATAATTACACTAAATTGAGTTATGAAAACTGTGAGCACATTTAGGCTGGGACCCTTGAATCAAATATAAGCAATTTCCCTGTCTTATGTGACATATACATAGGAAGACCCACAGAGCTAAGAATAAATTGGCACCAGCAAGTGCTCTTTAAATGCACATTTAAGGAAAGTGGAGTTGGCATTCAGCAATTCTTCTAGTGTCTCAGCAATTCAAACTTCACAGAATCCTATGCCTGAAGATATCTGCTTCAGGCCCCCTGCCTTCAGGCTGCTAATAACCTACACCGTCCAGAATAAATAGGAACCTATTCACTTGTTGAATTCTCCAGCCTCCTTCATTCAATCTTTTTGATATTTTTAACACCAGGCAATCCAGAAAATCCTTCCTATTAAGAACGCCTCTCTGCCAGAGAACTGCCATCATCCTCCCACCCCTCCCACCAGCATTCACTATCTACCAAAACAGGCTGTTCTTGATCATTTTTACCAGTCAGTCTTCAGGCCATGTTCAATGAGGACTGGTCTCTCTAAGGTAAGCACCAAGGAAGCAGAGATTGGGATTAGGAAATTAGCTGCATTATACTATTGAAGACTTTCTTTGGTTGGAACATGCTGTCTGATACTCTAGACTCTAAACTAGGGTCACTTAAGACCTCTCACTGCATCCCTGAGAAGGAATCCCTTTATCCATTATTTACTTATGTCTTAAGACTTTATGATATACAGAAGGGCATAGAAAGCTTTCAAGATGTTTCCTGGCTTTAGTTTGAATAGTAGTGATCTTAAGGTTGTGGAAAAATCCAGTTAGCTGAAGCTTATTATGGAAGCACTTAAAATTATAATTAATGAACTATGTGTGTGACTGTTTAATATTGGTCTACCTTTTTAGACTATAAAGTCTCTCAGGGGTCACAACATGCTTGTACATGGCTGCACCCCTAGTGCATTGTACAGTGCCTGACCAAGTATTTGCTCACTAAATGTTTGCTGAATGAATACACACAAACTG
The DNA here is from genome assembly GCF_002837175.3 of Physeter macrocephalus. Lineage (NCBI taxonomy): Eukaryota > Metazoa > Chordata > Mammalia > Artiodactyla > Physeteridae > Physeter > Physeter macrocephalus. The sequence continues at coordinate 80,675,422 of NC_041234.1, read as the reverse complement.
AGAGCAATGTATAGAGAACACAGTTGGCTTCATCATAGTCTTGACTACAGATGTGAAGAGAGAATTTTCTCCCCCACTGCCTTGTCCTAATATCAGCCCTGTCTTGGAAATAACTTTTTTCAAACCACACCTTCACCCTGTTACATTTACCCCATAGTTTTCTGCCATGACGTGATTTTTCTTGTCAGTCATTCATTCCAGTCACATCAGAAGAACACAGAACAAACCATAACTGAAAATGGACAACTTCCCAAATCAAATGCGACTATGACCCAAATCAGGAGGGGAAGAAACAGTAATTCATTCTGGCACCTTAATTAATTATCACACAGATTGCTTATTGATTTTCTTGTATTCAGTCTGATGCTTTATGAAGCACACTCCTTTCAAACAAAGTGTGGACAGCATAAGGAAGGCCTGCAGATCAAAATATATCTAAATATTTGGGAACACACGATCAGAGATTTTCCTAGGAGTCATTTCAAATTGTGCCCAGGAAGACACCCTGTATTTGAAAATATACTTCCTTTACTTAGGTGATCAAATTTCTGTGACTCAGAAGCAAGACAAAAACGTGTTTCAAAGTGAAAGATGCCCCGTGGGGATTTTTCCTGGTAGGTGACCAGTAGCAGGATCAAGTGGGGAATCCAGCCAAGAATTACAGGTAGAACCAGAGAGCAGATTAGGGAGGCCAGAAAGGAAGGGACTGATCAAGAGAAGTAGGCAGACCTAGTTATGAAAATCCTGTCTAGACAGTAAAAATGAAAGACTTGTAAACTGTTCTTTATCAAGGAAACAGAGTAGAAAACAGACACAGAGAAATTAAAACTAAGGATTAAGGGCAGGAGGCAGAAGGAGGAAATTGAAGGGGCCAGTAAAAGACAAAAATTCTATAAGAGATGTATGGATGCATCATACTATGAGGAGGGAGATCATGTTAAAACTCAGAGCTGTCCAGCCTCAAAAAGGACATTTTGCTTCTCAGGGGTCCCAATGAAGGTGTAGACACTTCTACCACATGCTAGCTCAGGATGAATTTTTCACTTATCTTCTGGAATGAGCATTGTGTTCCATTCTTAGAGAAAGGAAAAGGGACAAAATGTGAACCCTTTTCCCTATATGATGGGTACATTTCCCAGCTTTGTTTTCCACAGTTCCAGGCATATAGTTACATATCTCAAACATAGCCCACACCAGGAGATTCTGTAGTAGCCTCATCAATACTAAAATCTATACTGGAAACCCCACTTACATTGCTTATATTTCTATTGAAGCAGTTTGTATGTGGGGCAGGGAAAGGATTATGCTAAGGGAAAGTAGTTCGAGTTAGGGGAGAGGAAAAATCACTGAGAATTCAGAGAACCATAAAACAGGACATTTTCCAATTACAGTTAATTACTGCTACACAACAAACAACATATGCATGTCTGAAAATATTGAATATAACACACTGTTTTTTTTCCCATTCATCAGTTGATGGACATTTGGGTTGTTTCCACTTTTTGACTGTTATGAATAATGCTGCTATGAATATTCATGTATGAGTGTGTGCATGGATACACATTTTCATTTCTCTTGAGTATATATCTAGGAATGTAATTGCTGGGTCATATGGTAACTCTAGGTTTAGCTTTCTGAGGAATTGCCAAACTATTTTCCATAATGGCTGTACCATTTTACCTTCCCATCAGCAATGCATTAGGTTTCCAATTTCTCCATATTCTCACCAACACTCATTATTTTTTCTTTTTTTAAATTAATTATAGTCATTCTAAGTGATGTGAAATGGTATCTCATAGTGGTTTTGATTTGCATTTCCCTAATGACTGATAATACTGAGCGTCTTTTCGTGTGCTTATTGGCCATTAGTATATCTTCTTTGGCGAAATGTCTATTCAAGCCCAACCCATAAAAAATGAGTTATCTTTTGTTGATTTATAAGAGTTCTTGATATATTCTGGATATATGACTTGCAAACTTTTTCTCCCATTATGTGAGTTGACTTTTCGTTTTCTTCATTGTATCCTTTGTGCACAAAAGTTGTTCATTTTGATGCAGTCTAATTTATCTACTTTTTCTTTGGTTGCTTGTACTTTAGGTTTCACATCTAAAACCCACTGCCTAATCCAAGGTCAAAACGATTTACACCTATGTTTTCTTCTAAGAGTTTTATAGTTTTAGTTGATATATATATCATATGTATATATATGATATATATGATCCTTTTTTTTTAAGTTTTGTATATAGTGTTAGATAGGTGTCCAAATTCACTCTTTCACATGTGGATATCCAGTTGTTCTACTGCCATTTGTTGTAAACACTATTCATTCCCCATTGAGTGGTTTTTGCACCCTTATTAAAAATTCAATTGACCATAGATATATGGGGTTTCTTCTGGACTCTCAAATCTATTCCATTAATCTTTATGTCTATTCTTATGCCAGGATCACATAGTCTTGATTGCTGAACCTTTGTAATATGAATAGAATAAAGAGATAAAAACCCACATCATCATCTCAACAGACACAGAAAAAACATTTGACAAAACCCAATACCCTTTCATGATTAAAAAAACACTCAATAAACTAAGAATACAAAGGAATTTCCTTATCCTGATAAAGGTAATCTATGAAAAACCCAGAGCTAGAATACTTAGTGGTGAAAGACTGAAAGGTTTTTCCCAAATGTCAAGAATGAGGTAAGAATGCCCACTCTTTCTACTTTTACTGAACATTGTATTGGAGGTACAGGGTAACAGCAGGGCAATTGGGCAAGAAAATGAATTAAAATAATCCAGATTGGTAAAGAAATACAACTACTTTCAGATGACATGATCTTCTATTTATAAAATGCTCAGGAATCCACTAAAAATCTATTAGAGATAACTAACGTATTCATCAAGGGTGCAAGATACAAGATCAATATACAAAAATATACAATAGCAAAAATAATCTGAAAATAAAATTAAGAAAAAAAGCCCATTAATAGCATGAAAAAGAGTAAAATCCTTAGAAATACATTTAGCCAAGGAAATGTAAGAATTATACACTGAATACTGTAAGACATCACTTAAGGAAACTTTAGAAGACCTTAAAAAAAAGACATACTGTATTCGTGGATTGGAAGACTTAATGTTGTTAAGATAACAATACTCCCCAAGGTGATGTACAGACTCAATGCATTACCTATCAAAATTTTAACTCCCTTTTTTTTTTTTGGAAAAAATGGACAGGCTAATTTGAAAGTTCTTGTGGAAGTACAAGGGACTCTGAATAATGAAAATAATTTGTAAATGAAGAACAAAGTTGGAGGATTCACACTTTCTGATTTTAAAACTGCAAAGCTACAGTGTGATAGTGGCGTAGAGACACATAGATCAATGGAATAGAACCGAGGGTCTAGGAAAAAGCACATACATCTATGGTCAATTGATTTTAACTAGGGGGGGCAAGGTCATTCAATGGGGGGAAAAAAGAGTCTTTCCAATGTATGCATGTATATATATATATATATTTATTTATTTATTTATTTATTTATACATGTACACATTATGTACGTGTGTGTGTGACTAGTGGTTTGTATAAAAATATTTTATTGTATCTATTGTTTATCTGTTAAAGAAAATGCTCATTCTTTAGTCTCTGGAAACACTGAGGGGCAAAAGAAAGTAATACATTGTGATAGGTCCTTTACATAACTTGCAAGGTATGTGCTATTACTCCTATTTTACAGATAAGAGTACTGAGTCTCAGAAAGTCTAAGCATTTTCCATTTTCTCTAGGAAAATGTTTAGGTCACACAACTTGAAAGTGGCATATCCTGGATTCAAATCTGTATGTATGACCCCCATAATGCAAGATGTTACCATTGTACCAAGCAGGATAACAAAACTTTGCTAATGTTTTTGTCACACCTGAGAGAACGGCTCAGTACATACTCCAGTCATCAGCCTTTTATGCACTACTGCCCATTGCCAAATAAGGATTAGAGGCAACAATGACCTCAAAGTCCTGGTAATGCACTTCTAGGAAAGCATTTTCACATTCAGTATATCAAATGATATTCCCATAGCCCTGTGATATAGCAGGACAGGTATCTCCACTTTATAGATGAAAACAGCACATATCATCATCATCATTATTATAACTCATTTATTGGATGTTTGCCTTGTGCCAAACACTGTGCTAAACACTTAATCACTGTAAATGTCCTATGAGATTTGTTCTATTATTAGCACTAGTTGTACTGGTGAGAAACTGAGGGTTAGAGAAGGTATATAATCTTCCTATGTTCACATAGCTATTAGTAGAGTTGGGATTTAAACTCTGGTGTGCCTGTCTCTAAGGCTAGTGCTGTTTCTACTGCTAGCCTCTATAATAAATTAGCTGTAATTTTGCATTATTTGTCCCTTTCCATTAGAAAGATATAACCAAAAAATGGGCTATATCAAACTCCTTACCTTCGTTTTGTTAAATCTACCCTAAGCTTGCTCTGGTTTATTTAAGCTTTGGATGCTCTTCTGTGTGATGTGGACCTTTGAATTCTGTTTCCCCACTTCTGAACAGGTGCAGATTATTTCAGAGCTTCAGAGTGTCTCTCCTGCCTTCCTTCCCTGTTTCTCTCTCCTCTTAGTATTTGCCGTTTTCCCACCCGTCTCTTGCCCCTAGCACCATATGAGTGAATGGGATAGCTGGCCGTATTGTGAATTTGAGGATATCCAGGAAGATAATATAGCTTCACAAACCCCAGTTTTAAAACTTATCAAATGATATTAATTTCTTTGCCTTCATGATTGTTCTATGTTCAAGAGCCTCATATTTTTTTAAAAAATGGCCCTGGGAAGAATTTTCAAATTTTATTTAACACTTAAGATGGAATTTCTCAAATAGGCCATGGAGAATAGAGCCCATTGTGAGAAGACGTGAGTGTGTGTGTGTGTGTGTGTGTGTGTGCACTCTTGAGCATGTGCGTGTGTATATGTGAGTGTGTTTATGAGACCGAGTGCACAAGAGAGGAGGTTAGTGGAATAGGAGTATACCTTAGACAAACTATCTATCCACCTTCATCTACTTTACATTTTTCCCAGTGTGGACCTAGGTTAGGGTTCAAGGCATAAAAAATGGTTCAAGTTGGAGAACGGTGGGAGGGAAAAGGTAGATGGGGGAGGAGTAAGATTTCTGCCTTCTGCCCATTATTTTTACCTCTAGTCAAGCCTTTCTTTGATCTATATATAAAAGTACACATTATTTTATAGCACATTAAAACATCATTTGTCAGACACACAGAGAAAATAATAGAAACTAAAAGCATGGGTACTGGAGGGAGGTTGACTAGAGTTTACATGTACTAGCTCTGCAACCTCTGGTAAGTTGATTGACATTTCTGTACCTCTATATAGTAAAAAATCTAAACTTGTTCAAAAAAGAGATCTGGCCTTTTCCTTCAGCTTCTGGAAGATAATATTTCTTTGACTGGGCCTTTGGGCTAACCAGACAATAACAATGTGATTTAGAGTAGGGGCTTTGGTATCAGTCTGGAAATTGAAATTAACCACGTCGGCAATCAGTCATGTCTATATAACAGAGTCTCAATAAAAACTCTGAGCACTGAGCTTGAGTAAGCTTTCTGGTTTGGCAATGCTCCATGCATACTGGCACACATCAATGCCAGGAGAGTAATGTGTCCTGAATCCACAGAGAGAAGATAATGGAAGCTTCACATTTGGTATTTCTCCTGGATTCTGCCCTATGTGCTTCTTCCTTTAGCTGATTTTAAAGTGTGTTCTTTCCTTGTAATAAACCATAACTGTGAATATGATAGCTTTCAGTAAGTTTGGTGAGTCATTCTAGTGAATTATCTTACATGAGGGTGGTTTTAGGAACCATCCAAACTTGCAGTTGGTGTCACAAGTGAGGGTCATCTTGAGGACTGTGCCCTCTAACTTTGTAATTGACCATAACTCTTTGCAATCTTAGTTTCCTCATTTCTAAAATGGGTATAATACCTACCTACCCCTATTTGAAGGATAATTATAAGAATGAAACAAAATAAAACATTGATAGGGCCTAGAACTCAGTATATTCCTCATTAAAAGGCAGGTATTTTTATCAAGCACACATCATAATCACAATCATCAGTGTTTTTTTGTGTGTCCTATGAAATATATACACTGTCTCTCTCACACATAGATTGTCTCAATTCTTGGAAGTAATTAATATTTCCATTATGGATGAGAAAATGGAGGGCTAGTGCAAATACATGACTTATTAACTCATTCATTCATTAGGTTAGTGTTGAGTGCCTGCTTCATGCGAGGCGTTGTGCTAAGTGTTGAAGATGCACCAGGGAACAAAGAAGACATGATACTAGCACTCATTGGGTTTACTCTCTAATACTATAGAGAATAATGTAGAATTAAAATCTTGTTAAATACTATGAAAAAACTGAAGAAGATATGGTCAAATATAATAAGTGACACTGGTAGGACTTGAACCCAGATCTTTGAAGACCAGTGTTGTTTCTATTGTATTATATGGCCTAAGACAAGTCTAGTAGGGTAACCAACCATCCTGGTTTTCTTTGGATGTAGGGGTTTCTCTTGACGGAGGATTTTCAGTGCTAAACCTGGAACAATCCTAGGCAAACCAGGATGGTATATTCAAAGGTCTAGTGTCCAATGACTTGGGTTTTCCTATTCTAAGGCCAATTCCCATATGTGTGGACTTTGTCAGGGATCGTGTCTAGTAAGTCAGTAACAGAAGAGAATCAGAAGGAAGATGACCCAGAAATTCTTAACCTCAAAGACCACTATGGGAAAGTCACTGCCAGGTGTATCTTTGAGACCTGGCTGTCTTTGCAATGAACCCCAGGCCATCTCTGGTGAAGGGCTGCTCCAGCTGGAGAAGAAAGCTAGAGTATGGTCAGGAAGTGAATGCAAGAGTACATATTTCAGGTTAGTTTCAGAAGGTACGGTTCTCACTTATGCTTTTATTAAAGTAAAAGTTTGTATCTTAAAATCACCTGCAGTTCCCAAAGTTGCTAATTTATATAAGTCACACACAAACACAGTTGGGGAGCAAAAACAGAGCTTTCAACCAGCAAAGGCAATTGCCACTAAAGCAGAGCTGAACAGTTCCCTTAAGTATCTAGGGCCAGCTGGATCCTGAGTTCTTATGGTTCATATTAAAGAAAACAATTTTTTTTACATTCAGGGAGTCAGACTCACACAAGGCTAATTAGAAATGGGAGTTGAAACCCATAAGACCCCAGAGTGTACCCAGCAGAGAGCAGTGGTTTTGGAAGTGGGGAAAAAGCACAGGTATAGCAGCAAATATTTCAGTGCATAGTCTTGGGGTTGGAAGAACTCTTACACCCAGGACAATGGCACTCTTCCTAACATCTGGAGGCTGGGTCCAATTTTTATATTGTCCATCATCTGATTTATCCCTAGGAGAATCATACAGATTTGTTCTCAGTAGGCTCTAGGAAAAGTTGAGGTAACCTCAGAGGCCTGCTAGGCCTGTGTCTATAGACCTTTTAAGGAAAGTGTCCTGAAAAAGTTCTAACTTATTAAGTTACTATGACTTGTGTTGAGTAAAACCAACCCTGCTACCCTGGCCACAAATGAGCGGGTGAGGAATTTGTGCATGAACGCAGAAGGGATATGAGGGATATTTATGTCATTTTCACTGCATCACCTCAGCTTTGGGTGGCACACACCTTAGCAAAGAGAATGAGAAGCCTAGAGGTTAACCATTTGGATTCTTGACTAGGGCAAACTATCCAATCCAGGATGAGAGTTAATTATTCTTCCTCTTCCATCCCTTCTTTTCCTCACCTACCTTACCCTCTCTCTCTCTCCCCACCCTGCACTTTTTCAATAAGACAGAATGAAGCAAAATCTGATAACAAACTATAAATACTTAAGAGGTAACAACCATTAAGGACTTTTTTCAAAACACTTTCAAGGATATTAATTCTTATTGTTTTTCGTAAATCTAAGAAGGCAGTCTAGAGTAGTAGCAGTTAAGAGACTGGACATTTGGAATTAAACAAACAAGAGTGAGTCTTCTTACTCACTGTGGGACCTTAGACAAGTCATTTAATCTTCCTAAGTCTCAATTTCATCATCTGTAAAAGTGAGGATTAAATGAAGTACTGAATATAAAATACTTGAGGAGCACCTGGAGCACGATAAAATAGTCATCATACTCAACACTGGCTATTGTTTTCATTGTTACTTTATGATTCCTCCTACTGCCATTACTACAACTAACAACACTCTTGATAAACATCAGTGGTCTGATAAAATGGACTTAGAACAAGTAATTTTTGTGGCATCAGAGACAGAAAAGGAGTGCAGGCTTGCCTGGGGCATCATACTAGAAGAACCTGGGCTAGGGAGAAGACCACTGGGCATATTAGAGTTGGGAGGGTTAGAGAAGGAGAAGCATGCAGAGAGTTGGAAGAACAATGGGGAGCCACTTCACCTGTCTCACAATTTACTTTATCTGTGCACTTGTTGGAAATTTTGGCACATTCACTTCTATATGTTTCCTCTTCTCTTGCTAGAATGAAAAAGGTTTTGGAGTTGAGGATGGGAAAAACAAGGGACATTTAAACATCCTCAAATGTGGGGGGAGGAGTGCCTAATCGTGTGTGTAGAAAGAGTATCATGGCTGAAAATAGGTTGGAGGAGTACAGAACACTCCCTCCATTTAAGGAAGAAAACAATGGTAATCTACCTAAATGAAAATCAATTTTAGTGGCTCCTTTATCACACTTTTATGGTCTACAAAGTTCCATCATTTTCATGCTGCAGAGTGAATGGTATGTAATTCTATACCAGTGATAAATTTTCTGTTAGAAGAGAAGGGAAGGTTTTCACTTTTTAATAAGAATTATTTCCCTAGACTTTTTATCCGGTATTCAAACCATTTAATTTGTAAGGCCATATCTCTGATTCACAAAACTTTAAATGACACTAATTGCACTTAGCTATTTTCATTATTAATGTACAAGAATGCTAATATGGTGTGACTTGACTCTTTAGCCACAGTATTAAGGTTTTTCTTTACCTTAAAGCAGAATTTAAGATTAGCCATAAAATTTAACATTTTTGTATTATCTACTGACTTTACTGACGTTACATTCATTGGAGATTAACTGGCACTAATAAGTGGGTCTCTATTTTAAAATACACATTTAGTTCTGGTGTTTTCACGGGACTGTTCTAATCCCAACATCACATGTAGAGTGGCACTAAAGGTGAAATTTATAATAAGAAAAAACAAAGCAGTAAAAGACAGCATAATCTAGAGCCTTCTCTAGGTTTTGCTCTTCCTAGATTTACTATTGTAATAAGTCCTCATTAGTGTGGACCTGATAAACTCAAGTTTTGTGATGATTTGGACACAGGTTGGGCTTAAGTTGACCTTGTATTATGTATGAAGAAAGGCTTTGCTAAGCATATAATCAGTATAAACAGAAATGCTGGAGGAATATTCAAACTACTTAATGGACCAAACTGTGCTTTCAAATACTTTAATACCATCCTATTATTACAGTGATTACAATAAAAAATGAATCTTATCTTTCATTAAAGCAGGCCCAGCATGATTCCTACTCATCACAAACTACCCATCACTTCTTTTCACATATTCTACTGTTTAGATTCATCACCAGTTCAGACTGGTTTCTCCTACAATTAGACTGAATTAATAGTGACAGACCAACTAACACAACATTGTAAATCAACTATACTCCAATAAAAAGTTTTAAAAATAGTGACTGACCATTTGGATTGATGTTATGATTTACACAGTATTCTTCCCTGGAAGAGCTTCATAAACATTATGTTAAAGTTTAACACCTCCCTTTAAACAGACTGACATTTCCAGTAGCTTGGAGAAAGAATCATGCAAAGGAGTATGTTGCAAGCTTGTGTTTCAAATGTGTTACAAAATTACATTACTCCAAATGAACTGTGTGTGACAAGGTTCATGAACCACATAGTCAGAAGTGCCTACCTTTCTTTCAGAGCTAAGAAAGTGAATACAGATTCAAGAACACAAAAGCAATCCCAGCACTGAATCTCAAGGAAATAGGCTTTAAATATTTTCTTTCCTCAAATGTTATAGGACATCATGTAGTTGGGGGTGAGGTTAAGAGGAAAGAGGGCCCAGTAAAGATATTGGATATTTCATGAAATCTAGACTAAAGTCAGGACACTCCCAGTATATCAAAGACACTGTCTCCTTTGTAGCTACTCTAAGAAAACACTTTCAAGTAGATGGATCCATATGTCCTAGGTATGCAAGAGATTTGCTAGCTGTTCCTTATTAATTATCACAGCAACCCTATAGGAAGTTTTCATTATCCTGCTTGGACAAAGTAAACACCCGAAGAGCATTTGAAGAACTGCCCTCTGTCTCTGAGGGTGTTGCAGAGTTGAGATCAGAACCTAAGTCCCCAGCATCTGCATGCCCTGGTTGGTGGTGGTGATGAATGAGTCACTCAGTTGCTGCCGTTAATAGAAGTGAAAATGGTAGTAGCAGTGTACCTTGTGTTAGGCATTAAGTATTTACCATGAAATTTTCACTGAATCCTCACAGTACAGTGAGGTAGGAGGTAGGTACTATTATTACCCCCATTTTATAGATGAGGAAACTGATCAAGAAAGAGGGTAGGTGAGCTTCATAAGTTCACACAAGTAGTAAGCATTAGAAGTGGGACTTGATCCACAGTCTGATTATAAATCCTAAGCATTAACAAATTTATCTACAGCAAACCAAACTGCTCCCTGCCTTTAGCCTTATACTCAGTGAGGTAGTTCAGGAGATTCCCTTGTCTCCCTTGAGGTAAATCCTCAGTTATCTCAGCTGGCTAGAATTCTGTGCTTATAAGGTCTGGCCCACAAAGACCAATGCACATGCTTAATTTTAATCTATTTTAAACTCATTTAATTTTTATCTGTTTCATGGCCCTTGACCATATCCCCAGCTACAGGTAGTCATCACCCAAAGGCAAATAAATATTGTTGATAAGGAGGATGGAAGAGGGGAAAGCATGTTGCTCTGTCTTAAGTGAATATCCCATTGATGGTGGGAAAGAAAGAATTATGAGTTTCATTTTACATACTTGATAACCAAGACTCAAGGAGGCTAAGTGACTTGCCCAAAGTCACACAGTTAAGGAGCCCAGTAAGTGGAAGGATCAAGAATCAAACCTAGTTTTGTCTATGCCAAAGCTAATGCCATTTCCAGTTCACCACGTGGTCCTCCACATGCTTAAGCTCAGGGAGGTACTTTCTGGAGCTAGACTGTCTAGGTTGGAATCAACCCTCTAACACTTTGTGTCTTGGATAGGTACCTAATCTCTCTGTGACTTGCTTCTTATATCTGTTAATAGAACCTATCTCTTGGGGTTGTGAAGATTAAGTGAGATGATACATCTCCAGGAAAACACTGGTATCCCAGTACCCAGAGGTACCGTTGTTGTTTTCTTGTCTGAGTTCCCGGTTCCTCCTATTTCGATTTGCACTGCCCAGTAATAGCCAATGGCCACATGTGGCTATTAAATTTTTAATTTAAACTAATTAAAATTACCTAAAATTACAAAACTCAGTTCCTCAGTCACACCAGACACATTTCAAGTATTCAACAGCCACATGTAGCTAAGAGCTACCATATTGGGTAGTGCAGATTTATAACATTTTCCACATGGCAGAAAGTTTCATTGGACACAAAGAAAAACCACATAGGCTTATATATACATGTGTGTGTAAATATGTAGAAAGGGAACTGGAAAGGTGCAAATGAGACCATTGAGGATGGGATAGGAGGTTAAAGAGGACCTTCATGTTTTGTTCTGTATGCTTTCACATTGTTTGAAAGGTGAATATATTCATTATGACTTTTAAAATCTAAGAAAACACAAAAACTCTCTTCAAAAGTAAACTAATTTTGGGGAAAAATAAAGATTGCTTTCAGATCTTAGGATAACGAAGTCCTTCCTAAGCAAAGGAGAAAAGCCTGAAGGGGTAAGGGCAGGTGCCCTTCATGGTAGAGGGTATTCGCCTAAGGACTCACTCTGATTGGATGTTTCCTCAGGGTCTGGCACACAGCAAACGTTTGCTGCCAAATAAAGTGTTAATTAGAAAATGGCTCTATTGAAGCCAGGGGCAGAGGAGTGTATTTTTTCTTTTTGCCCAGATAGTAAGTAGCCTTTGTAAGATAATATTCTCCAAGGGGCAAAACAGTCTCTTCAGCCTGGCCTTGTCCAGTCCTCTTGGATTCCCAAGCCACATTTAGAGCAACTCTTGAAATATCAGGCAACAAGCATATTAAGACAGTCACAAGCCATCCTATGCCCAGCAAAAGAAGTTATGGTGTGCCCTTCATCACCCAGGCAAGGAGCCAATGATTAGGGGCTAGCCATGCTGACTTGTTTGATACCTTAGAGAGAACATCTTGAATTATTCCATGGCTCCTCACCAAAAGGTTGACGAAGTAAAGCAAGAAACAGAAAATCAATTCCAATGAGAACAATAGCTTTTAACTTTTAGATTAAAAGAGAAAAGCTGATAATGCAGACTCTGACAATTCAACTCCTGTTGGAAGAAAAAAATGATTACCTCAAGCCTCCTCCTTCCTAACCACCACCACTACCTGGCTCTTTCTTGAGTCACTTTCCCTAGGAGGAAGTTTTCCTCACCTTCTTCTATCCTGGAGGACGGATCAAGGAGCAGTGTGGCTAAAAGCACAAAGAGGCTCAGTAGTGATTGCCACATTAAGGCTTTCCAGAAACCTTTTCTTCTGATCTTGACAAATTTTAAAACATGGTAAAACCAGATGCAGCATCAACAATCTCAAAATGGAAGCATTAAAGTGCAAAGGGAACAATTTCTTGCATCCTATCAACCATTTTACATGTTTTGCAGCATCCCTAATTCTCAGGAATTTAAAGAGTAGAATGCACTGCCTCTTTAGAACCCTGGTGTAATTGAATGTTAGCCTAACACTTCTTCTGGTGAAATCACTGAGCATGATGTTACCTGACAGCACCTAATGAAAGCTGACACATTCATTTCTGCTAGGTAAGAGAAGTCAGCTGTCCACCACAGAGCACTACATTCTTTCTAATTGATGCTCACTCATAGATCCAGGAGTTAGGCAGGAACTCACTGTTACTTTGAAGAAGTATAAGTCATGAACTTCTTGTCACAATGCCTCTTAACAATGTTAATACTGGTAGAGACTTTGGAGAGATCATCCAAGGCAAACCCATCCACCTTACAGATGAAGAAACTGAGGCTTTGAGAAGGGAGAGAACATAGATCTCATTTGTCTCAGAGCTGAGACTAGAACTCAGGTCCCTTTATATGTAGATTACTCACTGATCTAACTTACTGATAAAAGACTGTTTTGAAAGGTCAGCACAGTAAAATGGATTAACAAACAGAGAAGACTAAATATATGGACTAGTTTCTGAAGTTCTGGTTGCTGGATTTAGTGGGAACAGGTCATAACACTGATATTACTGGAGTCCATTTCAAGGTCATCAAGAAGGCCAGGACTTTTCTTCTTCTTTTTTAAAATTTATTTTTATTTTTGGCTCCACTGAGTCTTTGTTGCTGTATGCAGACTTTCTCTAGTTGCTTCGAAGCGGGGGCTACTCTTCATTGTGGTGCACGGGCTTCTCAAGGCGGTGGCTTCTCTTGTTGCAGAGCACGGGCTCTAGGCGTGCAGGCTCAGTAGTTGTGTCTCACGGGCTCTAGAGCGTAGGCTCACTAGTTGTGGTGCACGGGCTTAGTTGCTCCGTGGCATGTGGGATCTTCCTGGACCAGGGATAGAACCCATGTCCCCTGCATTGGCAGGCAGATTCTTAACCATAAAATGCCTGCATTTTAAAATTTCCTAGATACCCCTATTAAGAACCACTGGTTTAGACACTGGTGACCACGTGAGGCAATTTCTAACTTTCTATGGAATGCTGAAACCTGAACTTACCAAACTGGTACTCCTTTTGAATTCACCAGCACCAACCAATCCTTCCAACTTACCCCAAGTGCAAAATTATTAAAGCACACTCCTGACAGCGCTTCTGGTCTAGAAAATGGTTTAAATGTGGTCTATATTTAAAGAAATAGCACATTAACTCAGATAGCATTTCAAAGAGGATTCTGGGAAGGGAGAGTTTTGGCATATCATTTAGAACTCTATTGCCTCCTCTGCCTTAGCTTTTGAGCAAATTTCACCGTAACACTGCCAGTGCTATTTTTATACCCTGCCCTAATTTGCCTTCTTTGCACTGAAGCATATTTAATAAAAGCTAATTAAAAATGTATTTTGAAGGACAAAAAGGGAGCCATAGTATTAAAGAAAAGGCTGCCCACCATTATAACACTGATTATTTTGAGTATACAGACTTAAGAGTTCTCAGGTTCCTCCCATAAGCCACATTGGTATTTATTAAACCTATGTTGGTCCTTGATGAGTTTCACAATCCTGAGACATCAATCAAAAATACATTTCCATGGGGCCGGTTAGTCCAGGCATTTATGTAACTGACAAAAGTCTACTTGCTCTGTGCCTTACAACCATCATATTTTTCAGTCAAAATGTCAGCAGCTGCTCCTAGGACACATTTGAGTTTAGTCAGTATCACAGTTGGTACTAGTAGGTTTTGCTTCAGGGAACTGTTACTCAGGAAATCAAGTGTAATTTTGGATATAAAGTGGTTAAAAATTCATAGGCAACAAGGGTTGGATGTGGTAAGCAGGCAAGATTGCTAGGGAAACTGATGAAGACATGTTCTGGGATCAGAACAAAGGCAACTGCCTCACTGAAGTACGACGGAGAAACAAAGAAGAGATCAACTTTCAAGAATGGGGACAGAGAGAGAAATTTTTGCATCAATGTTCAGTAGAAAGCCTTTCAGGTTTCTGTGACAATGCATTTCAGCCTGCCTCCCATTCAAAGTCTCCACACCTCCCTTCATCTATGTTCCCTGACTCTCCCACCACCAGTAACTTGCCGTGTTCAGCTAACTCCAATCTCCCTTTCACCCCATGGGTGAATGCAACACTAATCTGAAAACCATCTCAGGGAAGTTCCCTCCAGAGTTGGGAAGCAAGGGATGAGGGTAGGAGAAAGAGACACAAACACCAGATTAACCTATAAAGAATCACCTCTCGACAGCCAGGTATCCTATCACGGTTACCAAATTTAATACAACTCCTGCCTAAGGGAATATCCTATGCTGTAGGCCCTAATCACTGCAACTTGTAAAACAGCAATTAAATTAAAACAAAGTACAGGAAAAAACACATTTCTTCAAACAACAATGGCAACACAACCCTGCTGCCAGCATTTTACGTAAAAGGGATAGCTTTTTTGTATTTGAACACTGAGTCTTTTATATTTTTTGCAACATCCTTCATACTCATCAGTTCTAGCTGTTCTCCAAGACTGACAGTAGGTTACTAACTTGAGGCCATATTTCCAATCTTTGATTTTTTTCCCCAAATAGCTTTAGTCCTGACTCCCTGCACCTCCATACCTTGCCCACTTCTTAGGCTAGCAAGGAACAGAAAGGGATGCCTAACCAGAGTTCAAAACTAGTATTTTTAGGATGAGATGCCAATAAGAGATATTTATATGAGTGTGATAGAAATGAATTAATATAAATAATCATGGAACTATGAGATCAGGTCTCAAACCACCCAGGAGCCATTTTTATAACCCCCCCTGTTTCATCAAACTCCATTTGAGGAGTTCTATTTTATGTCAAAATAGAAACCAAACAGTATTGTCTCCAAGTATGTGTCATTTGAACCCTCAGATCCTTACCTTCTTAGTTGACCTTTCTAACTATTTAAGTTGGACTTGATGCTCTTCAGGGGCCAGTCTTTTCATTACCAGCAGATTTTGGTTTTGTTTCACTTTTTCCAGTCAAATTCAATTACTATATTGAGCTGCCTATTTCATCTTCATAGTTTTGTTTCCAGAAGACTATATCTAAATCATTTCAAATGCTTTCCTCACTTACAGTTTCAGTACATATGGCCAGTAGGTTTTAGAAACTCAACAGGTTTGCACTTCCTTTGACTCAAAGGAAAGTGGCTGACAGGTGACTGATGAGGAAAGTTCACACCTATTTAGTAGCCATTCAGACCAGGTGGCTCCAAATCTTTGTCAGAATGGTTGAAGCAGAACATTATTCAACACTTTCCATGAAATAAATTGAAAGTTTCTCAGAATTTAGTTGCAATGAGCTTGGTAAGTATAAAATGAAGATAAAAAAGCCAGTTCCTTGATGAGAGGCTTTGGAACTGAGATCAAAGATGGAAACATGAAGCCCTCAAAGACCAGCTCTGAATTCTGCTGGCCAAAGGGCTTAGCTTGTATACTGTTGATGGAGGCAAGAGACTATTATCCTTGTTTACCATGGGGTGAACCATCAACATTGTAGCTGATGTTAATCAGATTCTTCCCCTTTACTCAACAAAGAAGCAGAAAGCAAGCTCTTCCAACATGAAGACCATTTTCAGCACCTCAGTTTTTGGTCAATCAACAGACTGTCATGAAGCATGTCCCTAGCATGCACATTTGCATTTACCTCTGAAGCAGACAACTGTTCATAATTATCTGCCAACAATTTACAAACATCTTCGCTCTTGGTTGTCAGGATTACACTTGGATATAAAATGGCCTTGATCCTACTCTTGCATTTTTAAGCTTTGAAGTAATTAGGCAGAAAACTGCCTGTGTGATTATCCTCATTAAATTATTTGGCTTTCATCGTGGAAACTGACATGGCAGTTCCCTCACTTGGTGCTGAGTTATGTTCATATTTAAGAGAAAAATCATTCGTTTAGTGTGTCAGCTCTTCCCTTCTGTGGGCACACCTTCTCCACTTTGTCAATGTCATCATCTAAACTGAGTTAATTCTAAGTTATAATTTTGGTGTTTTGTTTTGTTTTAAAACAAAGGAAAAAACTGTAAAATGGCTCTCTGTGTTGTAAGCTGCCTTTGTTTCCTATATACTCAGCCAACAAATTTAACTGAATCTCTACTATACATGTCTAAATATGAAAGACATTTGTTATCAAAGATTTGGCCAATTTTCTCTTACTGACAGCAGGGGGAGTGAAAGAGAGAAATAAGTTTCCAAATACATTCAGGTAACATGGTGTTTCATCTTGGCTAAAATTGGTTGGAGGGATCTAATTTAATATAATTACAAACCTGGCCCTGAAAGAGCAACCTATTAGTCAAAAATAATCCCCAGTTCCTGTTCCATTGTTTAGTTCATTAGTCATTTATGAAGCATCTACTATTTGCTAGACTCTGTGTTCTGTGCCAGAGATGCAATGATGAAAAGCCCCAGTTCCTTTCCCACAATAGAGGGATCCTACCGTTCACTGCAAGGGAAAGCTGCTAAATGGAGGGAGCTAGATTTTGACTTGGCATAGGAAACAAGGCCAGAGAAGAGAATTGACTAGCAAGTGTTCCTAGAAGTGTAAGGGGCCTCAGTATCACGGACTGAGTTGGCTGGGAAACTGGATAATTGTGGTACCAGAAATTTCAACTACTTCTGCTAATGCCTGATCATGATCATCATATACAGTGTCTTTGCCTTAGCCAAACCTACATATGTCACTGTTCATGCAATTTGCTCTTTACTAAACAGAATAATAAAATGCAAGCGATCACATCAGTGCAGACATCTAGCCAGGCCAAACAATCCACTTGCTCCAATTAATTAACTTACTAGCTGGTTTAAAGAATGCACAGTAAAATCTTGATTAACTGGTATGCTTGGGGAACAGAATATTGTAGGTAATTGAACTATCTAACCAAAAGTTGAGCAGAAAGCATTTTTGTTGTTTTTAATCCTTGTTGAAAATTATCTTTAAATGGTCAAGGCAAATTTCCAGCTCATACGAGTAAAATCTAGCATACAGAGTTGCATTGTTACTGGGAAATTATGATTATTCAGGATTTCATGATCATCACTGTGCACATCAGCACTCACTCTCCAGAGCAAGAGATGGAAAATTAGAATGTCTAAGACTGTGGTTTGACCTAAAAATATTTCCTGGAAGCCATTTTTTAATGAATTCCTGATACTAGCTTGCTTGGGTTTTCCCCCAAATTAAATTAACAACAACAACAATAGTAATAATAATAGTGTATTCTGGCTAATTCAGTGTTTTAGTAGTGTCCGCAAAAACACTAACAAGCTGTTTAACCTTTGGCAAATAACAGGAAATCATACATAGACCATAAGACCTGAAAGGAGTTTTAACTTTTTATTTTCTTTCACAGTATACTATTTTATTATTTTTTCATTAACATATTTATTGGAGTATAATTGCTTTACATTGCTGTGTTAGTTTCTGCTGTATAACAAAGTGAATCAGCTGTACATATACATATATCCCCATATCCTCTCCCTTTTGTGTCTCCCTCCCACCCTCCATATCCCACCCCTCTAAGTGGTCACAAAGCACTTAGCTGGTCTCCCTGTGCTATGCGGCTGCTTCCCACTAGCTATCTATTTTACATTTGGTAGTGTATATATGTCCATGCCACTCTCTCACTTTGTCCCAGCTTACCCTTCCCCCTCCCCGTGCTCTCAAGTCCATCCTCTATGTCGGCGTCTTTATTCCTGTCCTGCCTCTAGGCTATTCAGAACCAATTTTTTGTTCATTTTTTTAGATTCTATACATATGTGTTAGCATACGGTATTTGTTTTTCTCCTGACTTACTTCACTCTGTATGACAGACTCTAGGTCGGTGGTAAATATAGTTGTAATGAACACTGCGGTACATGTCCCTTTTGAATTATGGTTTTCTCAGGGTATGTGCCCAGTAGTGGGATTGCTGCGTCATATGGTAGTTCTATTTTTAGTTTTCTAAGGAACCTCCATACTGTTCTCCACAGTGGCTGTATCAATTTACATTCCCACCAACAGTGCAAGAGGGTTCCCTTTTCTCCACACCATCTCTGGCATTTACTGTTTGTAGATTTTTTGATGATGGGCACTCTGACAGGTGTGAGGTGATACCTCATTGTACTTTTGATTTGCATTTCTCTAATGATTAGTGATATTGAGCATCCTTTCATGATGGTAGGGAGTGTTCTAATTTCATTCTTTGACATGTAGCTGTCCAGTTTTCTCAGCATCATTTATTGAAGGGGCTGTCTTTTCTCCTTTGTATACTCTTGCCTCCTTTATCAAAGATAAGGTGACCATATGTGTATGGGTTTATCTCTGGGTTTTCTATCCTGTTCTATTGATCTATATTTCTGTTTTTGTGCCAATAACATACTGTCTTGATTACTCTAGCTTTGTAGTATAGCCTGAACTCAGGGAGACTGAGTTCTCCAGTTCTGTTCTTCTTTCCCAAGATTTCTTTGGCTATTCAAAGGGGTAGGTTTGATTTCCTCTTTGATTTCTTCAGTGATCTCTTGGTTATTTAGTAATGTACTGTTTAGCCGCCATGTGTTTGTATTTTTTACAGTTTTTATCCTGTAACTGATATCTAGTCTCATAGCATTGTGGTCGGAAAAGATACATGATACAATTTCAATTTTCTTAAATTTACCAAGGCTTGATTTGTGACCCAAGATATGATCTATCCTGGAGAATATTCCATGAGCACTTGAGAAGAAAGTATATTCTGTTGTTTTGGGATGGAATGTCCTATAAATAGCAATTAAGTCCATCTTGTTTAAAGTGTCATTTAAAGCTTGTGTTTCCTTATTTATTTTCATTTTGGTTGAGCTTTCCATTGGTGAAAGTGGGGTGTTAAAGTCCCCTACTATGATTGTGTTACTGTAAATTTCCCCTTTTATGGCTGTTATCATTTACCTTATGTATTGAGGTGTTCCTATGTTGGATGCATAAATATTTAAAATTGTTATAACTTCTTCTTGGATTGATCCCTTGATCATTATGTAGTATCCTTCTTTGTCTTTTGTAATAGTCTTTATTTTAAAGTCTATTATTTTCTGATATGAGAATTGCTCCTCCATCTTTCTTTTGATTTCCATTTGCATGGAATATCTTTTTCCATCCCCTCACTTTCAGTCTGTATGTGTCCCTAGGTCTGAAGTGGGTCTCTTGTAGACAGCATATATATGGGTCTTGTGGGGTTTGTCATTTTAGGTCTTTTCCTTCTCTTGTATTTCCTACCTCATGAAGTTCCTTTAGCATTTGTTGTAAAGCTGGTTGGGTGGTGCTGACTTCTCTTTGCTTTTGCTTGTCTGTAAAGATTTTAATTTCTCCATTGGATCTGAATGAGATCCTTGCTGGGTAGAGTAATCTTCCATTGGATATGAATGAGATCCTTGCTGGGTACAGTAATCCTGGTTGTAGGTTTTTCCCTTTCATCACTTTAAATATGTCCTGCCATTCCCTTCTGGCTTGCAGAGTTTCTGCTAAAAGATCAGTTGTTAACTTTATGGGGATTCCATTGTATGTTATTTGTTACTTTTTCCCTTGTTGCTTTTAATATTTTTTCTTTGTATTTAATTTTTGATAATTTGATTAATATGTCCTTGGATTTATCCTGTATGGGACTCTCTGCACTTCCTGGACTTGATTGACTATTTCCTTTCCCATATTAGGGAAGTTTTCAACTATAATCTCTTCAAATATTTTCTCAGTCTCTTTTTTTTCTCATCTTCTTCTGGGACCCCTATAATTCAAATGTTGGTGTGTTAAATGTTGTCCCAGAGGTCTCTGATACTGTCCTCAATTCTTTTCATTCTTTTTCTTTATTCTGCTCTGCAGTAGTTAGTTCCACTCTTTTATCTTCCAGGTCACTTATCCTTTCTTCTCCCTCAGTTATTCTGCTATTGATTCCTTCTAGAGAATTTTTAATTTCATTTATGTGTTGTTCATCATTGTCTGTTTGCTCTTTAGTTCTTCTAGGTCCTTGTTAAACGTTTCTGTATTCTCTCCATTTGATTTCCAACATTTTGGATCACCCTTTACTATCATTACTCTGAATTCTTTTCCAGGTAGACTGCCCATTTCCTCTTCGTTTGTTTGCTCTGGTGGGTTTTTACCTTGCTACTTCATCTACTGCATATTTCTCTGTCTTCTCAGTTTGCTTAACTTACTGTATTTGGGGTCTCCTTTGCTCAGGCTGCAGGTTCATAGTTCCTGTTGTTTTTGGTGTCTGCCCCCAGTGGCTAAGGTTGGTTCATTGGGTTGAGTAGGTTTCCTGGTTGAGGGGACTAGTGCCTGTGGTCTGGTGGATGAGGCTGGATCTTGTCTTTCTGGTGGGCAGGACCACATCTGGTGGTGTGTTTTGGGGTGTCTGTGAACTTATGATTTTAGGCAGCCTGTCTGCTCATGGGTGGAGTTGTGTTCTTGCCTTGCTAGTTGTTAGGCATTGTGTGTCTAGTACTGGAGCTTGCTGGTCATTGAGTGGAGCTGGGTCTTAGCATTGAGATGGAGATCTCTGGGAGATTTCTCGTCAATTGATGTTACGTGGGGCCGGGAGGTCTCTGATGGTCCAATGTCCTGAACTCGGCTCTCTCACCTCACAGGCTCTGTCCTGACACCCAGCCAGAGCACCACGACCCTGTCAGCCACTTGGCCAGGTACGTGCAGATTTTCTTGCCTTTTTGGAAGCCTAAGGTCTTCTGCCAGGGTTCAGTGGTGTTCTGTAGGAGTTGTTCCACGACAAAGCAGAGGTCCAGGGAAAGTGAAACTGACTTAGCCAAAGTCCCACAATTAATCTTAGAGCTGAGCTCTACATCCAGATTTCATCTTTCAGAATTTAGGATTTGATCTATATAGCCACAGTCCATACTAAGTTCTCTCGGGTTATGTTTTCTTTTCTCTCAAAAGGATTGGTCTTAATGATGCTGTCTCTCCCACCCCTAAATTTCTCGATTTCTTCAAATCACGACTGTAATTTCTATACCTGCTTTAGAATGCTTGTTTTTTTGATTTTTTAACCAGTTCAGAGGTGTAGGCATTATAATGACAAAGGATATTTTTGGATTTTCTATAGTACCTCAAAGTAGACAATGCAACACAGGGTGCTGAAAATTGTCAGAACACTCCTTTTATCTCAGAGGTGCACTGAAATGGAACTTTGAAAGATCATGTCTGTTCTGTCCCATGGCTGATGTTCTTTGACTGAAATGCAAATCTATTTTTTCCAGAATAACTGTTAGTGCTAAGAAAACCTTTTGTATACAGAGGTGAAAATATATGCTTCTTTAATATGACTTTTTATTACTTTTAGTTGGAGCTCTTTATTCAGACGGAATACAGGTAGGAAAATGACTGGTTTGACTGTGACGCTCAGTAGAAGAAACCTGTCATTTTTCTTTTAAAATTTAAATAACCTAGGTGTTTGCTAATTTATCTTCTGAAAGAATAGATATTCAAATTACACAAAAAATGTTGCTTTTTAAAGTTAAACGTTTCTCTTTTCACCTTTGAAAAAAGAAAAATGGGCCAAAGCGTAGGCCGCGGTATATTAAGTCATTTTGGTGCTCTTTCCCTCGCCAACTACCAGAGTACTCTTTTAATACAGTATTTTCAAATAGGCAAACCCACTGGGCTGTTTCGGTAAAAGCTGGTGTCATTTAGTGAGACTGAGCACTTTTACCACAAAGGTTTTGAAGTTGTAACTACTGACGATTCTAAAGGATAGGATTTTGCATTTGATTGTATATCAAATCCACAGATGAATCCAGTTTCTTTTCTAAATACCCACCTTTCAATCTTTATCATAAATTTATAAAATAGCAAAGGATAAAGATTAGAAGCAATTGTATTTGGTTCCTACACACCGATATGCATCTTTGTGTTTCTCATTTTATTTTCACCACTGTCAAAACATTCACTGCACAATACTGAAAATAATAAGAAGCAAGTTATTCCATTATAATTTTAAAAGGACTAATAGATGCCATGTAGGGCAAAGCTGTGCTATATCAGACACTGACTATGTAGAACTGATATTATGTGTCTGACAGGATTTCACCATTTATATAACAATAAGAAAGGTTATAAAGAGGACATGATAATGGATTGGTGATGATTTCAGAGACGGTATTCAAGGAATATTCACATTTTTCTCTCAACTGTTTGTTTATAAATACAGAATTTATGAGGCAAAATGATAAACTCAGTCACTATCTTCTTAAAGATGTTCTACCTGTTTCACTTTGCCCATATCTACACAGACAGATAATTCAGGGTATAAGAAAATCCAGGTTAGGACCTGAGTTATCTAGATCAGTACTCTCCAAGAGACTCTCTGTGATGGTAGGCATGTTCCATATCTGCACCATTCTATATGGTAGCCACTAGCCACATGTGTCTAAGGAGCACATGGAAGGTGGCTGGTATGATGAAGAGCTGAAATTTTAATTTTGTTTAAATTAATTAATTCCAATTTAAATGTAAGTACCCATATGTGGCTACCATATTGAACAGCACGGATCTAGATTTTTTTCATATGGAATAATGTTAACTAGTCAGGGCATATTGTGCTTAAGACTGGGCTGAGGGGGAATCTGGATTCAGCTTTCCTAGGTATGAATCCTGGATTCCATCACTCACTAGCTGTGGGGATTAGGACAAATTACGTTCCCTCTAAGAGCTTCAGTTTCCCCACTTGAAACCTAAGGACAATAATAATAGTCCTACTTCATAGGGTTGTTCTGAAGATTTAATGAGATAATATAAGTAAAATCCATAGCACAATGCCTGGCATAGAGTAAGCACTCGAAGCACAGTGGCTGTTATTATTATTACTTGATCAACTCCAAAACTTCAATTAATTTTGTGTTATATAGACAGTTTCAATGTCAGCAGAGGTGCTTCAGTGTGTGGCAACAACAACAAAAAATGCAGAATGGAAAAGAAAACAAAGTTCAGGACTATAAGAAAAGAATTCAACGTTT
This sequence comes from Physeter macrocephalus, assembly GCF_002837175.3. Lineage (NCBI taxonomy): Eukaryota > Metazoa > Chordata > Mammalia > Artiodactyla > Physeteridae > Physeter > Physeter macrocephalus. The sequence continues at coordinate 80,651,473 of NC_041234.1, read as the reverse complement.
TTTCTCCCCATGACAGACATATTATGCCAGAGTGGAAACTTGGAAAGTGACTTCTTATCGTGAGAGTGTAGAAAGTTTCGATAAGAAACAGTTGAAATCCAAGGGATTTTAAGACCTATGAGAGCAGCAGAAATTTTCATATGCTGTGGTGAGAGGGGCTCTGAAAATATAGTAAGCCAGGGGGGAAAAAGGCATTATAAGTAATTCTTTGGGGAAGTTCTACCAGAAACTTAGTCACTTCCTTTATTTTTCTAGCAGCAGCTGCAAGGCTCATGAAATGGTCCTTTTGCTGAACAAGAACCCCATGCCAGAGAAGAGTATGGCACAGACACCTGGTTTTTCCCCAATATCCCCTTTGTCCTCTAGTAACAGAATTCCAAATTTTAGCTGATCATATGGTTACCCAGCATAAAGATTTCCCCGTGGTCCTTGCAGCTAATTGTGGCCAGGAGACTAAGTCCTGGTCAATGGGATATAAGTGGAGGTAGAGTATATAAACCCTGGAAAATGTCCTTAAAGGGAGGGGTCTGTCCTTCTTTTTCCTTTCCTCCTTCTTGCTGGCCAGAATGGCTGGAGGAAGCCCTCTTTGACCACGAGATATCCTTCAGAGTGGAGGCCAGACATGGAAGAGCTCTGAAACCAATAGGCTAGACCATATCAGCCCTCCTATTGTAACTCTGCACTTAAACGCATGAGAGAAACAACCTGTTTTGTTTAAGCGACTCTTATTTAAGGTTTTCTATCCCTGTCAGCCAAACTTAAGTCTAACTAATCATAGTTGTTCTAGTGTAGACTGTGTAAACATCTCTTTGTGATAAACAAGAGTTCCAAGGCAGATTTACTTAAGTTTTACCTTTTTTTTTTTTTTTAAAGTGAGGGACACACTAACAGGGGGTACTCAAATAAGAATTTAGTGTACTTTGAAACTCATCCTTACAGGATTCAGGGGATCAGTCAAAAATCAAATAGGCTGCTAAAGGCCACATAAAGAGGGGATAACAAGGAACAACAGAACTATGGATGCTATGGAAAATGTAGCACCATCTTACAGCATCCATCTGTTGAACAGCAAGAGAAATGGAAAAGTGAAAGCTACATTTTTCAGTGTAACTAAGTCCTGCTTCCGAAAAGCTTCCTTTACACTTAGATGAGATATTTAAATTGATCATGCTGTGCCTATGGACAGAAACAGGATTGTTTTTCTGCCATTTCATGCTAGTGAACATTTGATGAGGACTATCTGCTATTGAAAATCTACTGTTGGGCTCACAATGCAAGTATTTGATGGTAGACTGGAAGCAAAGCAGCCAAAGGTCTCCTAATAATTTTATCCTATTAGAATGAAACGGATTCCTTTTAGCTATTCTTTGAAGGATCAATTAGTATTGCATTTTAGGGAGAAAAGATCATTAATCAGAACCATTATTAGGACAACTCAGTGGTTTTAGAATTCAACAGCTATTTGGTTTATTATTTTTTAAGAACTAAGAACTTGTACAGTTTTGGGACAAAGTACTCCCACAGGCCTATAAAAAGAAATCAATAGTTCCCCCCAATTTAATACTGGATTCGTTATTCAGAGTTCAGGGAGTACTTAATTTTCAAGAGCCATGTGTGAGTATTGACGTTTCAGCTATATAGACATAACTTTATTTACTGTAGTAAAAGCATATTAATGTTGATTTATTTAAACACTTCAGTGAAGTGGCAGTTCAGTTTAATCAAACACCAACCTAATTGGGTTATGTTTGATTTAAAAGTTTCAAAACACTACTATAAGATTTGTTAAAGGCTGAATTTAGAAAAGTTATAATCATTAAAAATTTACATTATGTTCTGAGGCTATACTGAGTTTAGTGGCAAATTTCCAAGCAGCAGACCTTTTAAAAGACTAATTGTCTGTGACTATGTAATTCCCTCAGAGCTGAGCAGGCCTTGCCGTTGACTTGCAAATATGAAGTTAGAACACTGCCCAGAGCATAGACAAGAAAAAAATGCCTAAAATGTAGAAGGGGGAAAAAAGAGTATTGCTATATGTTTGCATCTTTCTTTCCTTTTAATTTCCAAATTGCACATTCTACAATTGTCATAGCACCAGCTAAAATTATGTTTTGTAAGTTATGTCAGCATACTCAGAAATTCACTCCTCACAACTCTTTTCAGATGTGCCATATATTCTAAGCACAGGATGCCACACATCCTTATGAAACTTGAAAAAATGCAATTATTGAGAGAAAAGGGGTATCAACATAACTGAACTGTTCAAGATTCTCTTGAACAATTTTGCATCCTGTAGGTAAGGCCAAAGTAAGGTTTTATTGAGCAGAGGGGGAGGGAAGAAGTTCATAAAGTGAAAGAGGATTTTGGACTGAAACGAAAAAAGAGAATTTTTTTCATCAAAGTAATACAAATGCCCTGTAATTTAGATATTTTTCTCTAATTTTCAGTTTAGATAATAGAAGCATTAAGTCTCTAAACCTGTGGTGACTAATAGGGTAGTCACTTGCTTAATAACTTATGGTTATTGACAACTTGAAATGTAGCTAGTGCAACCAAGGTACTACATTTTTACTTTTAATTAATTTTTATTAATTTAAATTGACACATGTTGCTAGTGGTCACGTATTAGACAGTACAGATCTAGCAGCTTGATCAAATTCTGTTTTGTTTTCTTTTCAAGACAACTTCATAGGTGGTGATGAAAAGATGGGTTCCTCTAAACCTGTACTGTCCAATATGGCAGCCGTTATCCACACATGACTTTGAGCACATGAAATGGGCCTAGTGCAAATTAAGATGCACTGTAAGTGCAAAATACACACTGAGTTTCTATGTATTTGTATGAAAAAAGAATGTACTATATCTTATCAATAATCATTTAAATAGATTACTTGGTGAAATTATGATATTTAATACCTTATAATAAATTATTAGTTTAATTTCACCTTTCATTTTATATATTTTTATTTGGCTACTAGAAAAATTTAAAAAACATATATAACTCACATTATATTTCTATTGGACAGTATTGCCCTAAACAAACCAGGCCAATGATTTAGTTCACTAAGCATGAAAATATAGCATCAGTGAAAAAGCATTGAAATAGTACTGCAACTATACTACAATAAATTTTTTTTTAAAATAGTACTGCAAAATTTTGCTATTCTTTGACTGATTACTCCATTTTTAAATGAACTCTTTCTTTACCATGTGCCTCATGACACACAACATGAAACTCTCATTAATATCTTATGGCGAACTAACTTGTCCCCTCACAGCTTTGGTTCCTCTGCCTTCTCTACCTAGACTGTCCCAATGGATATTCTTCTTGGTGTGCTGTCTTTATTCCTTCTTCTCCCACTTTGCTGTCTCCTTACCTCCTCGTTGCAGCCTTAGCTTTGGTCTTAGTGGTGGTCTGTGAAGTTGTTTCCAAAACAGATCCTTCAAGCTATTGAGTCACCATTCTTTGATCGGGTTTGCTATACACCTGCCATCTCTTTTTCTCTCTTCTTTTTCCCCTCAATCTATTGACTCTCAGAAATAGAGTTTCTTTTCTGAGATTAAACATGTTTCAGGCATGATCTGATGCCACAGATTTCCTGTGATGCCATCCAATCTTTCTTGGTGAAAGACAATGACAGCTGTTTTTCAGTTAGCATCCCCATTTTTCATCATATTGTCTCTTTTTCCAAATTACGAAGACTGAATCAGGGGAGACTCCATGGCTTACTCACAAATCCTAAACTGCTTACTCTGAAAAGAATTAGGCTAGAGCTGGTACTTTTATTTATTTTTTTTTGAATTTTATTTTATTTATTTTTTTATACAGCAGGATCTTATTAGTCATCCATTTTACACACATCAGTGTATACATGTCAATCCCAATCTCCCAATTCATCACACCCCCACCCCCACCCCACACTGCTTTCCCCCCTTGGTGTCCATACATTTGCTCCCTACATCTGTGTCTCAATTTCTGCCTTGCAAACCGGTTCATCTGTACCATTTTTCTAGGTTCCACATATATGCGTTAATATGCAATATTTGTTTTTCTCTTTCTGACTTACTTCACTCTGTATGACAATCTCTAGATTCATCCACGTCCCTCAAAATGACCCAAATTTGTTTTTTTATGGCTGAGTAATATTCCATTGTATATATACACCACATCTTCTTTATCCATTCATCTGTCGATGGGCATTTAGGTTGGTTCCATGACCTGGCTATTATAAATACTGATGCAATGTACATTGGGGTGCATGTGTTTTTTGAATTATGGTTTTCTCTGGGTATATGCCCAATAGTGGGATTGCTGGGTCATGTGGTAATTCTATTTTTAGTTTCTTAAGGAACCTCCATACTGTTCTCCATAGGGGCTGTATCAATTTACATTCCCACCAACAGAGCAAGAGGGTTCCCTTTTCTCCACACCCTCATTGAGCTGCATTAGCTGTTTATATATTTTGGAGATTAACCCTTTGTCTGTTGATTCGTTCGCAAATAATTTTTTCCCATTCTGAGGGTTGTCTTTTCGTCTTCTTTGTAGTTTCCTTTCCTTTGCAAAAGCTTTTAAGTTTCATTAGGTCCCATTTGTTTATTTTTGTGTTTATTTCCATTACTCTAGAAGGTGGATCAAAAGAAAAACGTGGTGTGATTTATGTCAAAGAGTGTTCTTCCTATGTTTTCCTCTAAGAGTTTTATGGTGTCCAGTCTTACACTTAGATCTCCAATCCATTTTGAGTTTACTTTTGTGTATGGTGTTAGGGACTGTTCTACTTTCATTCTTTTACATGTAGCTGTCCAGTTTTCCCAGCACCACTTATTGAAGAGACTGTCTTTTCTCCATTGTGTATCCTTGCCTCCTTTGTCACAGATTAGTTGACCATAGGTGCGTGGGTTCATCTCTGGGCATTCTATCCTGTGTCATTGATCTATATTTCTGTTTTTGTGCCAGAACCATGTTGTCTTGATTACTGTAGCTTTGTAGTATAGTCTGAAGTCAGGGAGTCTGATTCCTCCAGCTCCGTTTTTTTCCCTCAAGACTGCTTTGGCTATTCGGGGTCTTTTGTGTCTCCATACAAATTTTAAGATGATTTGTTCTAGGAATGCAATTCCATTGCATTGAATCTGTAGATTGCTTTGGGTAGTATAGTCATTTTCACAATATTGATTCTTCCAATCCAAGAACATGGTATATCTCTCCATCTGTTGGTATAATCTTTAATTTCTTTCATCAGTGTCTTATAGTTTTCAGCATACAGTTATTTTGTCTCCCTAGGTCAGTTTATTCCTAGGTATTTTATTCTTTTTATTGCAATGGTAAATGGGAGTGTTTCCTTAATTTCTCTTTTAGATTTTTCAGCATTAGTGGATAGGAATGCAAGAGATTTCTGTGCATTGATTTTGTATCCTGCAACTTTACCAAATTCATTGATTAGCTCCAGTAGTTTCCTGGTGGCATCTTTAGGATTCTCTATGTACAGTATCATGTCATCTGCAAACAGTGACAGTTTCACTTCTTCTTTTCAAATTTGTATTCCTTTTATTTCTTTTTCTTCTCTGATTGCTGTGGCTAGGACTTCCAAAACTATGTGGAAAATAGTGACGAAAGTGGACATCCTTGTCTTGTTCCTGATCTTAGAGGAAATGCTTTCACTTTTTCACTATTGAGAATGATGTTTCCTGTGGGTTTGACATATATGGACTTTATTATATTGAGGTATGTTCCCTCTATGCCCACTTTCTGGAGAGTTTTTATCATAAATAGGTGTTGAATTTTGTCAAAAGCTTTTTCTGCATCTATTGAGAGGATCATATGGTTTTTCTTCTTCAATTTATTAATATGGTGTATCACATTGATTGATTTGCATATATGGAAGAATCCTTGCAGACCTGGGATAAATCCCACTTGATCATGGTGCATGATCCTTTTAATGTTTTGTTGGATTCTGTTTGCTAGTATTTTGTTGAGGATTTTTGCATCTATATTCATCAGTGATATTGGTCTGCAATTTTCTTTTTTTGTAGTATCTTTGTCTGGTTTTGGTATCAGGGTGATGGTGGCCCCATATAATGAGTTTGGGAGTGTTCCTTCCTCTGCAATTTTTTGGAAGACCTTGAGAGGGATGGGTGTTAGCTCTTCTCTAAATGTTTGATAGAATTCACCTGTGAAGTCATCTGGTCCTGGACTTTTGTTTGTTGGAAGAATTTTAATCACAGTTTCAATTTTATTACTTGTGATTGGTCTGTTCATATTTTCTATTTCTTCCTGGTTCAGTCTTGGCAAGTTATACCTTTCTAAGAATTTGTCCATTTCTTCCAGGTTGTCCATTTTCTTGACATAGAGCTGCTTGTAGTAGTCTCTTAGGATGCTTTGTATTTCTGTGGTGTCTGTTGTAACTTCTCCTTTTTCATTTCTAATTTTATTGATTTGAGTCCTCTCCCTCTTTTTCTTGATGAGTCTGGCTAACGGTTTGTCGATTTTGTTTATCTTCTCCAAGAACCAGCTTTTAGCTTTACTGATCTTTGTAATTGTTTTCTTTGTTTCTATTTCATTTATTTCTGCTCTGAGCTTTACGATTTCTTTCCCTCTGCTAACTTTGGGTTTTGTTTGTTCTTCTTTCTCTCGTTCCTTTAGGTGTAAGGTTAGATTGTTTATTTGAGATTTTTCTTGTTTCTTGAAGTAGGATTGTATTGCTCTAAACTTCCCTCTTAGAACTGCTTCTGCTGCATCCCACAGGATTTGGATCATCGTGTTTTCATTATCATTTGTCTCTAAGTATTTTTTGATTTCCTCAGTGATCTCTTGGTTATTGAGTAACTTATTGTTTATCCTCCATGTGTTTGCATTTTTTACTTTTTTTCCCCTGTAATTGATTTCTCATCTCATAGCATTGTGGTCAGAAAAGATGCTTGATATGATTTCAATTTTCTTAAATTTACTGAGGCTTGGTTTGTGACTCAAGATGTGATCTATTCTGGAGAATGTTCTGTGCACACTTGAGAAGAATGTGTAATCTGCTGTGTTTGGATGGGATGTCCTATAAATATCAGTTAAATCTACCTTTTCTATTGTGTCATTTAAAGCTTGTGTTTCCTTCTTAATTTTCTGTTTGGATGATCTATCCATTGGTGTAAGTGAGGTGTTAACGTCCCCCACTATTACTGTGTTACTGTTGATTTCCTCTTTTACAGCTGTTAGCAGTTGCCTTGAGGTGCTCCTATGTTGGGTGCATATATATTTATAATTGTATACCTTCTTGTTGGATTGTTCCCTTGATGATTAGGTTCTGTCATTCCTTGTCTCTTGTAAATTTATTTTAAAGTCTATTTTATCTGATATGAGTATTGCTACTCCAACTTTCTTTTGATTTCCATTTGCATGGAATATCTTTTTCCATCCCCTCACTTGCAGTCTGAATGTGTCCGTAGGTCTGAAGTGGGTCTCTTGTAGATAGCATATATATGGGTCTTGTTTTTGAATCCATTCAGCAAGCCTGTGTCTTTTGGCTGGAGCATTCAATCCATTCACGTTTAAGGTAATTATCGATATGTATGTTCCTATGACCATTTTCTTAATTGTTTAGGGCTGTTTTAGTAGGTCCTTTTCTTCTCTTGTGTTTCCCCCTTAGAGAAGTTCCTTTAGCCTTTGTTGTAGAGCTGGTTTGGTGATGCTGAATTCTCTTAGCTTTTGCTTCTCTGTAAAGCTTTTGATTTCTCCATCGAATCTGAAAGAGATCCTTGCCTGGTAGAGTAATCTTGGTTGTAGGTTCCTCCCTTTCATCCCTTTAAATATGTCATGCCACTCCCTTCTGGCTTGTAGAGTTTCTGCTGAGAAATCAGCTGTTAACCTTATGGGAGTTCCCTTGTATGTTATTTGTCATTTTTCCCTTGCTGCTTTCAATAATTTTTCTTTGTCTTTAATTTCTGCCAATTTGATTACTATGTGTCTTGCTGTGTTTCTCCTTGGGTTTATCCTGTATGGGAATCTCTGTACTTCCTCGACTTGGTTGGCTATTTCCTTTCCCATGTTAGGGATGTTTTCTACTATAATCTCTTCAAATATTTTCTCGGGTCCTTTCTCTCTTCTCCTTCTGGGACCCCTATCAGGCGAATGTTGTTGCATTTAATGCTGTCCCAGAGGTCTCTTAGGCTGTCATCATTTCTTTTCATTCTTTTTTCTTTATTCTGTTCTCCAGCAGTGAATTCCACCATTCTCTTCTCCAGGTCACTTATCCGTTCTTCTGCTTCAGTTATTCTGCTACTGATTCCATCTAGTGTATTTTTCATTTCAGTTATTGTGTTGTTCATCTCTGTTTGTTTGTTCTTTAATTCTTCTAGATCTTTATTAAACATTTCTTGCATCTTCTCAATCTTTGCCTCCATTATTTTTCCGAGGTCCTGGATCATCTTCACTATCATTATTCTGAGGTTTTTTTTCTGGAAGGTTTCCTATCTCCACTTCATTTAGTTGTTTTTCTGGGGTTTCATCTTGTTCCTTCATCTGGTACATAGCCCTCTGCCTTTTCATGTTGTCTGTCTTTCTGTGAATGTGGTTTTTCTTCCATAGGCTGCAGGATTGTAGTTCTTCTTGCTTCTGCTGTCTGCCCTCTGGTGGATGAGGCTATCTAAGAGGCTTGTGCAAGTTTCCTGATCTAGAACTGGCACTTTTAAATAAGAAAATTTCTTGTTTTAAGAGAAGACAAGCTGATGAGGGGGTATTCACTCTCATTTACTTCTAAAATCTTCTCCCAAGATCACAGGAATCCTTTATCACTACCAGCTGGACTAAAAACCATAACACCCAATCTAATATCAAGAATTATCAACCAGAAGGAAATATTTCAGGGAACTGAATTCCCCTTCTTGCTAAAAATAAATGAATAAGTGAATAGATTAATTATTTAGAATAAAAGAAAAGCCATTTTCTGTTTTTATTGGCTAAAGCAGCACACTAACCTTACACAGAGTAAAATGGCATACCAAATATACAAAAAGGGTTCAAAATTATTAGAGGTGTGAAAGAAAAAAAGAAGCCTGAAGAAAATACAAGTTACCAAAGCTGTGATAATATTCTGATATAATAATGAATGATGTGAAATAAATATGTGTAATCTTCCAAGCCAAAATTCAAACATTCAAATTAAGTTCTACCTTCAAAAAAATAAAAAAGAACTCTCTATATAAGGAAAGTATACACATAGTGTATACTAAGCATGCACATAGTGAGACATGAATGGCACCAGAAACACCTCTCATCCCCCTTCTCCCCTGCCTTCTATTACTTGCCATCCCCTCCTAAACACACACATACATACACAGACACCTGTACCTTCTTTGGGTACTGTAGAATGAAGGAGCCCATTAAGGTACAGCTATTACCTAGGAGGAGAATTACATTAAAGGAATCTCAACCCTTACCACTTGAATTGGGCTTTCAGTTCTATCTCCCTAGCAGAGAACATAGCCCAAGCTGGACTGAAATGTATACCGTTACATTTTGTTAGGTATGAGAGGGCAATATAGGGCTGGATACAGTATGCTTCCTCACATGTGGAAGGAATCACACCAGCAATCTCTAGATATTCAGGAGTAAAGGTAGAGGACAGGATGAGGATTACGATCATATGAAAAGATTTGATGTGACAAATAGGAGAAAGGGAGAACAGTAAGGGAGATGAAGAAATATCCCAGAGACAAATTCCTTGTGCTGGCCTTTTACTAGGTCTGGCACCCCCCCGGAAAGCTCTTAATGCTTATGAGGGTAAATAAAGCAGAGTGGAAAATGGACAATGAAAGATGGGTGGCATCTAACAGAGAAACCACTAGTAAGAATATAAAAAGAAATAGCACTGTGCTCAAACCAACCAGTAAACAACACTTACATGCCATTTTGATGGTCACCAACCTGATGTATTTAAAATTACAACTGAAGTTCTTAGTGAGTCAAGTATAATTTATTTCTTATTAGAATACACTGGATACTAATGCAGGGACTGGACAGAGACGTGGATGAGAGACAGAGAAGAATCAGCACTTGGATTTACCAAGAGGCAAGAGATGGGTTCAGTCTGGAATTTCAGCCTTACTGCCAGTGATATCTGTAAGAACTGGTAACTGAATTTTTAAAATAAACACCAAGAACTAAGTAAAGAGAAAGATATACAAATTGTAATCCAGGGAGAAATTATAACCAGGACACCTCTTATCTCACTCTGGAACCTGAGGTGAGGGTCAGTTGTGGAACATAAAAAATTCTCTTAGTCAGACTAGTACTATTCATGGTAGCTTTCACTTATTGGTTGGTTATTTTCACATTTGTTCTCCATCTATTTTTCAGAAGACGCACATATGTGATTATGCAATATCCAAAGTAAAAATTGCCTTATGTCTGTGACAAGGAGTACATTCACAAACAGATTTTTTAAATTTATTTATTTTTCTTTCATAATGATTTTTTTAAATGTATTGGAGTACAGTTGATTTATAATGTTGTGTTAGTTTCAGGTATACAGCAAAGTGAATCAGTTATACATATACATATATACACTCGTTTTTAGATTATTTTCCCATATAGGCTATTACAGAGTATTGAGTAAAGTACCCACATGAGTAACTTGAGTGCTTCATGTACTATGGAGTCTGTGAGAGCCTGGAAGATTTAATGTAACTTCTTCCTTTGTAGCATCTAATCTAATGAAGGGGAGTGAGGCTCAAGCTCTTGGGAGAAGAAAGTATTAAAGTTTTTCATAGTCATTGAATTTTCAAAGCAGCAGACTTTGAAGGTTATTTAGTCAAACTTAATACTTTCTTAAAAATTAATTTCACTCAGTAACAAATGTCCACCTTTAAAGAGTCAACAAGTACTACTAGGCTTATAATGACAAGAACAATCCCTGCCCCATCCTCTGCAAAAGCAAACCACATCCAACTCTTTCCTCTGTTTCTTCTGATATTTACCTCCCCCTATCTAAATTACACATTTACACTGTTATTTTAACATTTTTTTCAATTTCAAATACTATCTGCTGTCTTCCTATTATAAGATAAGAATTCAGCTTTCCTAAATTCCCCCTTTGTCCAACACATACACCGTATTTGGTTAAATCAGTTCAATGTTTACACTATTATGATGATATAACATTATTTATAGCTGAACTACTCAATGTTTTATGATTACCTTCCTTTTCTTGTATTACTTTACAAAAATTTTGGAGCTCATTAATTGGCTCATATTTTCATTTGCTTCGTTTTTTATGTGCCAAAATTAATTCACTCCCAAATTCTCTAAAGAATCGAAAAACCTCTGAATACGCATTTAAAGATATCAGTATGCTATCGATGCCATGTTCTTGGAGGAATCCCTCTTAGAGCTTTCTGTCTTCCTGCTTCAGTGTACACTGGGTGAGAAATCTGGCTGCTAGTTTCTTGGACTTCAGTATGGAAAGGCGATTGGAACTTTTACTGTTCAACACGTAGACTTCCTCTTATTTCCCCTGTTTTCAGTAAAAAGCATCTCCTCTGTCCTCAGCTGGGCCTTGTGTCTCTGAGTGCAGAGTCTGAGTGGTTAAGCCGTTCCAAAGAGTAAACTTTCAGTCTCCAACCAGAATAGGAGTGGGAGAAGCAGCTGTCTGGGGGTACAGGATGGGAAGGGGACCTGGGGTGGGAGTCTAACTCCATGTTTTAAGACATTTCATCAGGCAGCCTGTATTCAGTCTCACCCTATGCCCTGCCTGAAGAACTATTTGATATTTCTAGTTTTTGAAACTTTCTGGGATTCTCTGGTAAAAAATGTGATTGCTTCCTTCTTCCCAACCCCCCTCCTTTGCAGGCTTAGGTTTCACTTATTCAGGGTCTGTTGAATCAGTATTACACTTGTGCATCTGCTTTCCAACCTCCAGGTTTTTTGTTTTTTTGTGTTTTTTTTTTGGCTACCTCGTCTGCTGTCATCTCCTAGCTGATTGGGGTTGTTTTCTCTTTTGGTAAGTTATGCCTTTTTTACTTCTTTAATATAATTTTAGGGGGGTTAGAAGATGGAATGGAGGTACATGCTTGCATTCAGTTCACCATGTAAACCTCGTTCATTTAAAAATACTATTTAAGGGGACTTCCTTCGTGGCACAGTTGTTAAGAATCTGCCTGCCAATGCAGAGGACTTGGGTTTGATCTCTGGTCCGGGAAGATCCCACATGCTGTGGAGCAACGAAGCCCATGTGCCACAAGTACTGAGCCTGCGCTCTAGAGCCCACGAGCCACTGAGCCTGTGTGCCACAACTACTGATGCCTGCGTGCCTAGAGCCTGTTCTCTGCAACAAGAGAAGCCACCACAATGAGAAGTCCACGGACCACAACGAAGAACAGCCCCTGCTCGCCACAACTAGAGAAAGCTTGCGTACAGCAATGAAGACCCAATGCAGCCAAAAATAAATTAAAAATTAAAAAAAAATAAAAATACTATTTAAATAATACTTAAAATACTTTAAGATTTGGGAAGATCCAGGTCTAAGTCCACAATATTTGCAAATGACAGAACCAGGTCCAGAGAGAACCCAGAATTCCTAAATCTTGGTTCTGTGCACTTTCCACTTATCCTGCTGACTCCCTCATATGTAAAGACTATCTCCTCCATTGTTTTGACATTCTAATAAGTGTTTAGAGCTTTCTATCAAGTATTCTGAGTACAAGGTTTAATGCATTCAGAGGCCTGTTTATTACAGGTTGACTAATTGCCCTAAGAGTGGTTTATTTTGCCAATTTTTAAACAGTACTCAACCCCAGGTATGTTTAGGAATACATAATTAAAACACTGTAGTTGATATTCATAAAATTAGACTCAGTAACTCCAGAATCTTAGTTTGTTATTACTATTTAGACTTGGCAATTTCAAAGAGATTATTATAACTCTTTGCTGGTGGTTGGGAAACTGTGGCTCTTTCAGGATGAAAAGAACAGCCTAAATATGAACGGGGCAAACTTCCATTGGTCAGTTTAAGAACTTTATGGCAATAGCTTCCCCTCCATCTGAATGTGTAAAGAGTAGTGCTAAACTCAGATGTCTCTTAGAGAAATGGAAAATTCCCCAACTGCCTCCTAAGCATATACTAACTATGGCTCTGATTACACATTGTAAGGATTTGGGGAGAAGTCATTTGGGCTATGATATTAAAGCAATAACTGGGCAGAGAAGGGAATGGGGGAAGGGAAAAGAAGGAGGGACTTATTTCACAGCAGTTATAAGAAGGTGGTGAAAGAGGGGAAATGAAAGAGGGGATTGGGAATCGGAGACTGGCCGCCTTCCTTGCCTAAACAAAAGGTTTTAGGACAGTGCTCCCTAATCAGCGTTTTAAAGAACACTGATTTGCCAAGAATGGGTTCCAGGTTAGCCAACAAATTGATCCCCTCAGTCCTTGGGGTGGTTGAGCAGAATCTGAGGCAGCCAGAGTCCCTGCTGGTCTCTGATATCTGCCACACACATATTTTTGTTTTCTTTATGTGCTCTGATGTGGAAAAAAAAAGTTGGTAATCATTGTCTTTAAAAGATCAAGGGATAACTACAGGCAGAAGTTGACCTAGAACCCATTTATAGATATTTTGGGAAGCACAGGTACTGTCATCCCCATTAAGACCACACAAGACAGAGTAGTAGTGTTCTTTGCTGATGTGCAGACTTGGAGTTGAGGATGTCACTGATCTTGCAAAATAGCCACTTGTTTCATTGCATAGAGTTGGTCTCCCTTTATTAATAAAGGCTCTCTTTAAAGGACATTCCATGGCTTACTCCACATGTTTATTCTAATAATTCCATCACATCTTCTCTGGTTTCTTTAAGCGTAAATTCATTATTCTTAGTTACAGCCCCTTTGTATCTTTTACTAAGCTAAATCTACCTCTTCTCTTGCTTATGTTTTCACAATTGGAGACATACGTAGAACTTTAGACCTCCCTGTAAGCCAAGTTATATGTATTTTATTCTTTTAATCATCTTTATAAATTACCCACTCTAATTCCTTAAGCCAAGGAAATCTTATTTCCTTATACTATTGAAATATGGTATATTTTCTCTGCTATGACACTGTAGTTTATAGACATCAGTCCTATATTACATTCCCTCTTGGTCTTTTTTAATCTGCTACTTTAGTTAAGTAAGATGTGGATTCAGAATGATAACTTTCAAAGGGCACATTCCTATAGGGACACAAAATGCAGATAGAAGGCAGATGTGCAAAAAAGGGACTAGAAATTAATGCAAGATGTAGATAATGAACCTTCTAGCACCAGGAGACAGGACACTGGAGGTTCAGCCACTAGTCATGTACCTAGGAAAGATCCTATAACCACTGTACTCTTCTACAAAAGTAGTATGAGATACAAAACACCATGCACGCTTCCTCTGCCCCAATGCCCTGCAGTCTAAGAATTAAAGGTCAAGAGAGTGAGAATGACTAGACAGTAAAATAGGAGAAAAATCAGGCCAGTATAATGTCAAGCAATCCAGGAGAAATAGTGGTTCAAGAAGACATGATTAACAGGATCAGTTACAACCAAGATGTTGAGTAAGATGAAGACAGAGAAGTTGCCAGTGGATTTTACATCATGGTGGTCATCCATGATTTCACCAAAAGCTGTTTCCATTGGTTGGAATGGACAGGGGTCAGATTGCAGTGGACTGAATAGCAGAAGTGTGAGCATGATGCTGCGGGTGTGTCCTGGCCAGAGGGGCAGGTTTGGGGCAATTGGTGGGGGATCACGTGCATTTTTAAGAGATGGAAAACCTTTGACTAATTTCTCTGTTTCATGGTCATGCTTTCCCACAGCTTATTCTAATAGTTTTTCACCATATTCGTAAAAACAATTATGAAAGCATAATACTTTTGCAGAATTTGCCTCAAGGGGAAAGTCTGTTCCCCTTGCTCTACCCTTAGCTGTGTTCACAAGCCAATTAGAGATGTGGAAATGGAGTCAATGATTGTGAAAAACTCTTTCAAGTTCTTCCATGAAAGGGAGTAGAGAAGCAGGGCCGTAGGTAAGAGAGATTTGCTGGTTTAGGAGTTTCATTTGCTTATTTCTTTAAAATAGGAAAGAGTAGAGCATGTTTGAATGCCATTAGAAATGTTTCAGTCAAAAAAGAGAGATTAAGGTGATGGGATCCAGAGCACAAATGGCAGGGCTGGCCTTTGACAGGGGCTTGAACTCTTCAGCCACTGTAATATGAGGGAAAACAGAGCATGGATATGGATTCAGGAATAAATAACACTTAGAGGGCCACTAGGAAGATTTCAGTGAGATAATAAATGTGACTCTCCTGGCCTACTGACTGGCACATGGAAGGTGCTTGATGTATACTACTTCCCCTGCCCGCTGCTCACCCTGCCATCTCATACTCTCTTGTACCCAGATCACACTCCCTAGTCTGGAATTGCTGACCCCCTGTAACTATCCAAACTTTCCTCTTTCCCTTCACTGACAAGAATCCTTCGTTCTGTTGAGGCCCATTCCCCCCCGATTAGCCCCACACACCGTGCTCAGTGCTCCCTCACAAGTCACTATCACACTACACCTCAATTTCCCTGTAGCCTTTTTCCAAGTAACATCACCATCTTCCCTTCAATTTCTCTATCTTTCCTTCCAATCCAACTATCAATTTTGACATTAAAGTAATGAGCGTCGTCCCACAAATTCTTACTCAGCCTTTTTTGGTTATTATATACTTGTGCACTTCTTAGTCCTCTTGCAAATTTTCTCTACTCCTTTCGTCTTCTAGGAAATTAGCAAGCAGTATACTTCAGCAAAGTTGTACATATTAGTATTCACAAAAGAATGACTCCATCTTCTAGATTACTGTGCTTCCCACAAGCACATAAGAAGTTAACTTGTGAGTTAAAGAGTTCCTCCATTATCTCTGACAGGACTCTATGGTGAAGGTAAAATGTAGTAATTCTGTTTAATTTTTTTTAGGCTTTACTGAGATATAATTGACACACAACATTTTATAAGTTTAAGGTGTACAATGTGCTGATTTTGTACACATATATACTGTGAAATGGTTACCACAATGAGGTTAGTTAACACATCTTTAACCTCACATACTTACCATTTGTTGTTGTTGTTGTTATGGTGAGAACACTAAAACTCTACTTTCATAGCAACTTTCAAGTATACAACACAGTACTGTTAACTGGAATCACCATGATGTACCTTAGATTTCTAGAACTCATTCCTCCTATATCTGAAAGCTTTTACCCAACAGTTCCCCATTTTCCCCACCCCTTAGCCCCTGGCAACCACCATTCGACTCTCTGTTTCTATGAGTACAATGTTTTTAGATCCCATATATAAGACAAATATTATATTATCATATGATAATATAGTATTTGTCTTTCTATGTCTGACTTATTTCATTTAGCATATTGCCCTCAAGGTTCATCTATGTGTCACAAATGGCAGGATTTCCTTATTTTTTATGTCTGAATAATATTCCAGTATATATACACAATATATATCATATATAATATATGTAATAGATAATACTCCATTTTATACACACACACACACACACACACACACACACACACACCACATTTCCTTTATCCATTCATCCATTGCTGGACACTTAGGTTGTTCCCATATCTTAGCTATTATAAATAATGTTTCAAAGAACATAGGAGTGAAGATATCTCTTCAAGATAGTGATTTCATTTTCTTTATATATATACCCAGAAGTGAGATTGCTGGATCATATAGTTATATTTAAAATTTTTGTAGAAACCTCCATACTGTTTTCCAGAGTGGCTGTACCATTTTGCATTCCTACCAACTGTGCACAAGCGTTACCTTTCTCCACACCCTTGCCAACTTATCTCTTGTATATTTGATGATAGCCATCATGACAGGTGTGAGGTGACATCTCATGTGGTTCTGATTTGCTGTTCCCTGATGATTAGTGATGTTGATCATCTCTTCATGTACATGTTAACCACTGAAAATGTAGTAACTGAATAAAAGGTCTCATCATTTAGACATGGATCTTCATTTTTGTCCCTTTATATTGTATATTATTATCACGCTCATCTGCAATAGTTCCAAAAGCACAATCATGACCAATTTTTGTGAATAAGAGTTGAGACTTCAAGTTCATACCATAAATGTGTTATTGTCTGTCACATTAATGAGGTCTCAGGAATCCTTCAACATATGAGTTCTTGACACCAACCAACTCTTCAGGTGGGCTATGATGTCAAGGTATGTGCTAGACAGAAAGGCAATTCTTCCCAATAAACCTTATATATTAAAAAAATGTATTTGGTTTTCCAAAGAAAAATGTTTCTGGCATTTTTTTTTAATTTAGTAAGTGGCCCAACTAAATGTCTCTCTGATGTCATTTTACAAGTGTGGTATTTATTTGGCTTGTGTGTGTGTGTGTGTGTGTATGTTGTAGGTAGTAGTTGCTGGTTTTGGAAACTCCAAAATATCTGGGATTGTTCCATAAGAAAGAGAAGCCAGGACTAGGTTGAAAAACTTATTTTTTCTACGTTGCTAACTAGCTGTGTGATCTTGGCTAATTAGCTTAAACTTCCTGTGCTCTCATTTCCTACAATCTTAGTGAGGGGATTTGGTTTGGATCCATGGTTGTCTGTGCTCCAAGGTGTTTCAGGAACCCATATTGTAGGCTGTTGGGATTAAATAGGGCATTGAGCTAACCAGAGGTTTAGAAATAAGAAGCCCTAAGTTAAGGTAATGTGCCTTTCTCATAGACATTGGACAAATTCCTTTTAGTTATTTTTGGTTTTGCCTCATCACCAAAAGAATGATAATTATGCTCCATGAACTTTCATGGGGACAATGGTTAGTGGAGGGAGTCATATAAGCTATATGAGGCACTGGATTCAGAAATGAGGGACTCATACACAGAAAGGGAAATTTCATTACTATATTAAAGCATCACAGCAATACTTTGTAATACCCGTTCAGTGGAACAGAGTAGATAGCTAATGTTGGATTGAAGAGAACAGAGAAGAAAGGCTCAGTAAACGTAAGTAAGAGTATAAGAGGGAAAACGATTGAATTTAATTTCCTCATGGAATAAAAAGGACAATTTGTTTTTGGTATAATCTATGTATAAAGATGCATTAAACACAAATGGAGTTATGTGAATTTTTTCTCCCTTTAATGAGTAAATCTTTTATATTACTTTTCTGGGAATAAAGGAAAATGTATAAACACATTGGATTCTTTTGTTTTAATGAACATTAGATCCATAAGATATAAATAAGGATTTGGTAAAAAGTGAGTTCAACAGTCATATAAATATGTTTAAAGCCACATTAAATATATTTTTCCCTCTGTGATACCTTTTAGAGCCATTACTTTATTGATGTGAATTGAGAATCTTCTCTTGGTAGATTCTGGTTTAGTGTTTCCCAAATTTGTTTTAACATGATTCCCTTTCTGAAGAGGATTAGGTGTGTCAGTGAACATGCTAGGGAATGCAGTGCTTAATAGGGATCTTATCATCAATTAATGGTAGTATTATAATCATTAATTTGAAAATTCAAATAAAAAACAGCTAGCAATATATATCTAGTGCTTCAGCAAAGATATAGAATGATAGACTTCATAAATCTAAAATACAAAATGGAGCACTCAAAATATAAAGGTACTACAAATAGATCTTGAACAACTTTATTTAAAGACAGCAAATCTGACCAAGTACAATAATGAAATTTATATAAAATCGAAATATATAAGTATTCATAAATTTACCATGTCCCCAGGGTGTGTGTTTATGCTCATACTCCCTCACATGTTTAATGTCCTTAGTTGTCTAGCCTTCCAGACTAACTTTTTCTTTTAATATCAAATGAAAAATATTCAAGTCCCTATTCTTATACAATTGCAGGAAGTCCAACACTCTTCTCAATATTCTGTTTTTCCTAGTTGTTGCTAATACCTTTAATTCTGAATTCCAGCTTCTAGTTCAATTCTTGATCTACTTCAGCCATCTTGGCACTATTATTACTGATATTTGTTCTCTCTCTTCACTGACTCACTCCACGTGTAGATATTGGGTTGGCCAGAAGGTTTATTTGTTTTTTTCCTTAAAATGGCTCCAGTAGCACTTAGTTGTCTTAAATTTCATTTGAAACCATTTTGTTAGATTGTATTGTGACAGCTGTCATATCAGCGTGCATTAAAAAAAACTTATCAAAATTGGTGAATTTTTGTGTAGCCATTTTAATATTGAAGATGGAAGAAAAAAAGCAACAATTTAGGCATATTATGCTTTATTATTCCAAGAAAGGTAAAAACACAACTGAAACGCAAAAAAAAAAAGATTTGTGCAATGTACGGAGAAGTGCTGCAGCTGATTGAACATGTAAAAAGTGGTTTGCGAAGTTTTATGCTGGAGATTTCTCACTAGATGATGCTCCATGGTTGGGTAGACCAGTTGAAGTTGACAGCGATCAAATCGAGACATTAACTGAGAACAATCAACATTATACCACATGTGAGATAGCCGACATACTCAAAATATCCAAATCAAGCACTGAAAATCATTTGCACCAGCTTGGTTATGTTAGTCACTTTGATGTTTGGGTTCCACATAATTCAAGCACAAAAAACCTTCTTGACTATATTTCCGCATGTGATTCTCTACTTCAGTGTAACAAAAACATTCCCTTTTTAAAACAAATTGTGACAGGTGATGAAAAGTGGATACTGTACAATAACAGGGAACAGAAGAGTTCATGGGGCAAGTTAAATGAACTACCAGCAACCACACCAAAGGCCAGTCTTCAACCAAAGAAGGTGATGTTGTGTATATGGTGGGATTGGAAGGGAGTCCTGTATTATTAGCTCCTTCCGGAAAAACCAAACGATTAATTCCAACAAGTATTGCTCCCGATTAGCCCAACTGAAAGCAGCACTGAATGAAAAGCATCCAGAATTAGTCAACAAAAAGCACATAATCTTCCATCAGGCTACCACAAGACCTCATGTTTCTTTGATGAACAGGTAAAATCTGTTCAGCTTGGCTGGGAAGTTCTGATTCCTCCACCGTATTCACCAGACATTGCACCTTCAGATTGCCACTTCTTTCGGTCTTTACAAAGCTCCCTTAATGGAAAAATTTTCAATTCCCTGGAAGACTGTAAAAGGCAACTGGAACAGTTCTTTACTCAAAAAGATAAAAAATTGTGGGAAGATGGAATTATGAAGTTGCCTGAAAAATGGCAGAAGGTAGCAGAACAAAACATTGAATGTGTTGCTCAATAAAGTTCTTGGTGAAAATGAAAAATGAGTCTTTCATGTTTACTTAAAATCCGAATGAACTTTTTGGCCAATCCAATAAAACCCACTCTGCATGACCCCTCAAGGTACCACTAACACAGTGCTTTTGCATGCAATGGAATTTTTACTAAAGTTGGCCTAGCAGAGGGAGATTACTGGACAGAGCAGGTATCAACTTGTAAAAATTGAGTATCAGACATAAGTTCCTGCCATAGTGATGTTTTGTTATTGACAATCTGCCATGATTCTGGAGCCCATTCTCCCATTAACTCTTTTCCACAGATTCCTGATTCCTACCCTTGTCTCTTTGGCTGCTTGATAGAAAATTCAAAATGCTTATAGAGGAGATCAATTTAGCTCCTATTTATTTCAACCTCCACTTTCAGCTCAAAGTCTTACCTTTATAACTGAAAGCCTCATTAATGTGTTTCCCCAAACAAATCAGCTGTCTGTTCTTCTTCCCACCTTGACTACAGAAACAGCTGCAGCTATTTATTTATTTATTTGGCTGTGCTGGATCTTAGTTGTAGCATGCAGGACCTTTGTTGTGGCATGCGAGATCGTTTAGTTGCAGCATGTGGGTTGTTAGTTGCAGCATGCAGGATCTAGTTCCCTGACCAGGGATCAAACCTGGGACCCCTGCCTTGGGAACGTGGAATCCGGACCACTGGACTACCAGGGAAGTCGCAGATGCTGTTATTTAAACAACACTCTTTTTTTTCATAAAATACCTTTAGCCAAATATGAAAGAATTTTGTGGCTAATAATGGATTCCTGAGAAGGTGAAAAGGGAGGGACTACAAGAAATACTGGCAACCATTTGTGAATGACTTTGCCTTGTAAAATAACGTATGAACACCCTTACACAATTTGTTTTTATTATTTTCTTTTGAAGTAAGATAATCTAATAAGTTCCATGCTGTGATCAAGGTGATTCTTTTGTGCTTTAAGAAATAAAATCTAGATTGGTTCAAGATGGCGGAATAGAAGGACATGCTCCCACTCCCTCTTGCAAGAGCACCAGAATCACAACTAACTGCTGAAGAATCATCGATAGGAAGACACTGGAACTCACCAAAAAAGATATCCCACATCCAAAGACAAAGGTGAAGCCAGAGTGAGACTTAGGAGGGGCGCGATCACAATAAAATCAAATCCCATGACTGCTGGGTGGGTGACTCACAAACTGGAGAACACTTATACCACAGAAGTCAAGCCACTGGAGTGAAGGTTCTGAGCCTCACGTCAGGCTTCCCAACTGGGGGGTCCGGCAACAGGAGGAGGGATTCCTAGATATTCAGACTTTGAAGGCTAGCGGGATTTGACTGCAGGACCTCAACAGGACTGGGGGAAACAGACACTCCACTCTTGGAGGGCACACACAAAGTAGTGTGCTCATCGGGACCCAGCGGAAGGAGCAGTGACCCCATAGGAGACAGAACCAGACCTACCTGCTAGTGTTGGAGTGTCCCCTGCAGAGGCAGGGGCTGGCTGTGTCTCACCGTGAGGACAAGGACACTGGCAGCAGAAGTTCTGGGAAGTACTCCTTGGTGAGAGCCCACCAAGAGTCTGCCATGAGCCCCACCAAAGAGCCCGGGGAGGCTCCAGTGTTGGGTCACCACAGGCCTCGCCTCAGGGAGGGAACCCAGCACCACCCATCAGCAGACAAGCAGATTAAAGTTTTAATGAGCTCTGCCCACCAGAGCAAGAGCCAGCTCTACCTACCACCAGTCCTTCCCATCAGGAAACTTGCACAAGCTTCTTAGATAGCCTCATCCACCAGAGGGCAGAGAGCAGAAACAAGAAGAACTACAATCATGCAGCCTGTGGAAGTAAAACCACATTCACAGAAAGAGAGACAAGAAGAAAAGGCAGTGGTCTATGTACCAGGTGAAGGAACAAGACAAAACCCTAGAAAAACAACTAAATGAAGTGGAGATAGGCAATGTTCCAGAAAAAAATATTCAGAATAATGAAAGTGAAGATGATCCAGGATCTTGGAAAAAGAATGGAGGTAAATATCGAGAAGATGCAAGAAATGTTCAACAAAGCCTGAGAAGAATTAAAGAACAAACAAACAGGGATGAATAATACAATAACTGAAATGAAAAATACACTAGAAGGAATCAATAGCAGAATAACTGAGGCAGAACGGATAAGTGACCTGGAAGACAGAATGGTGGAATTCACTGCTGTGGAACAGAATAAAGAAAAAAGAATGAAAAGAAATGAAGACAGCCTAAGAGACTTATGGAACAACATTAAACACAACAACATTCACATTAAAGGGCGTCCCAGAGGAGAAGAGAGAAAGGACCCAAGAAAATATTTGAAGAGATTACAGTTGAAAACTTCCCTAATATGGGAAAGGAAAGAGTCAATCAAGTCCAGGAAGTGCAGAGAGTCCCATACAGGATAAATCCAAGGACATATTAATCAAACTATCAAAAATTAAATACAAAGAAAAAATATTAAAAGCAGCAAGGGAAAAGCAACAAATAACATACAATGGAATCCCTATAAAGTTAACAACTGATCTTTCAGCAGAAACTCTGAAAGCCAGAAGGGAATGGCAGGACATATTTAAAGTGATGAAAGGGAAAAACCTACAACCAGGATTACTGTACCAAGCAAGGATCTCATTCAGATGCAATGGAGAAATTAAAATCTTTACAGACAAGCAAAAGCAAAGAGAAGTCAGCACCACCCAACCAGCTTTACAACAAATGCTAAAGGAACTTCATGAGGTAGGAAATACAAGAGAAGGAAAAGACCTGGGCTTCCCTGGTGGCGCAGTGGTTGCGCGTCCGCCTGCCGATGCAGGGGAACTGGGTTCGCGCCCCGGTCTGGGAGGATCCCACATGCCGCGGAGCAGCTGGGCCCGTGAGCCATGGCCGCTGAGCCTGCGCGTCCGGAGGCTGGAGTAGAAATAGTCATATCATAAAAAATAGACTTTAAAATAAAGAATGTTACAAGAGACAAGGAAGGACACTACATAATCATCAAGGGATTAATCCAAGAAGAAGATATAACAATTATAAATATATATGCACCCAACACAGGAGCACCTCAAAACATAAGGCAACTGCTAACAGCTGTAAAAGCGGAAATCGAGGGTAACACAATAATAGTGGGGGGTTTTAACAGCTCACTTACACCAATGGACAGATCATCCAACAGAAAATTAAGAAGGAAACACAAGCTTTAAATGATACAGTAGACCAGATAGATTTAATTGATCATTACAGGACATTCCATCCAAAAACAGCAGATTACACTTTCGTCTCAAGTGCGCACAGAACATTCTCCAGGATAGATCACATCTTGGGTCACAATCAAGCCCCAGTAAATTTAAGAAAATTGAATTCATATCAAGCATCTTTTCTGACCACAATGCTATGAGATGAGAAATCAATTACTGGGAAAAAACATAAGAAACACAAACACATGGAGGCTAAACAATGTTATTAAATAACCAAGAGATCACTGAAGAAATCAAAGAGGATATCAGAAAGTACCTAGAGACGAATGAAAATGAAAACATGACGATCCAAAACCTATGGGATGCAGCAAATGCAGTTCTAAGAGGGAAGTTTAGAGCAATACAATCCTACCTCAAGAAACAACAAACATCTGAAATAAACAATCTAACTTTACACCTAAAGAAACTAGAGAAAAAAAGAACAAACAAAACCCAAAGTTAGCAAAAGGAAAGAAATCAAAAAGATCAGAGCAGAAATAAATGAAATAGAAAGAAAGAAAACAATAGCAAAGATCAATAAAACTAAAAGCGGGTTCTTTGAGAAGATAAACAAAATTGATAAACCATTAGCCAGACTCATGAAGAAAAAAAGGGAAAAGACTCAAATCAACAGAATTAGAAATGAAAAACGGGAAGTAACAACTGACACTGCAGAAATACAAAGGATCATGAGAGATTACTACAAGCAAATCTATGCCAATAAAATGGACAACCTGGAAGAAATGGACAAATTCTTAGAAATGCACAACCTTCCAAGACTGAGCCAGGAATAAGTAGAAAATATGAACAGACCAATCATAAGCACTGAAATTGAAACTGTGATTAAAAATCTTCCAACAAACAAAAGCCCAGGACCAGATGGCTTCACCGGAGAATTCTCTCAAACATTAGGGAAGAGTTAACTCCCATCCTTCTCAAACTCTTCCCAAAAATTGCAGAGGAAGGAACACTCCCAAACTCATTATATGGGGCCACCATCACCCAGATACCAAAACCAGACAAAGATACTAAAAAAAAAGAAAATCAGAGACCAATATCACTGATGAATGCAGATGCAAAAATCCTCGACAAAATACTAGCAAACAGATTCCAACAAAACATCAAAAGGATCATACACCAGGATCAAGTGGGATTTATCCCAGGGATGCAAGGATTCTTAATATATGCAAATCAATCAATGTGATACACCACATTAACAAATTGAAGAATAAAAACCATATGATCATCTCAATAGATGCAGAAAAAGCTTCTGACAAAATTCACCACCAATTTATGATAAAAACTCGCCAGAAAGTGGGCATAGAGTGAACCTACCTCAACATAATAAAGGCCATATATGACAAACCCACAGCAAACATCATTCTCAATGGTGAAAAAGTGAAAGCATTTCCTCTAAGATCGAACAAGACAGGGATGTCCAGTCTCACCACTACTAGTCAACATAGTTTTGGAAGTCCTAGCCACAGCAATCAGAGAAGAAAAAGAAATAAAACAATACAAATTGGAAAAGAAGAAGTAAAATTAACACTGTTTGCAGATGACATGATACTATACATAGAGAATCCTAAAGATGCTACCAGAAAAGTCCTAGAGCTAATCAATGAATTTGGTAATGTTGCAGGATATAAAATTAATGCCCAGAAATCTCCTGAATTCCTATACACTAATGATGAAAAATCTGAAAGAGAAGTTAAGGAAACACTCCCATTTACCACTGCAACAAAAAGAATAAGATACCTAGGAATAAACCTACCTAGGGAGACAAAAGACCTGTATGCAGAAAACTATAAGCCACTGATGAAA
>NC_041234.1:80602448-80626053 GCF_002837175.3 Physeter macrocephalus | reverse complement strand
TGGCCTTGAGGGAAAAAAACGGACCTGGAGGAATCAGACTCCTTGACTTCAGACTATACTACAAAGCTACAGTAATCAAGACAATATGGTACTGGCACAAAAACAGAAATATAGATCAATGGAACAGGATAGAATGCCCAGAGGTATACCCACACACCTATGGTCAACTAATCTATGACAAAGGAGGCAAGGATATACAATGGAAACAAGACAGTCTCTTCAATAAGTGGTTCTGGGAAAACTGGACAGCTACATGTAAAGAACAAAAGTAGAACAGTCCCTAACACCATACACAAAAATAAACTCAAAATAGATTAAAGACCTAAATGTGGGCTTCCCTGGTGGCGCAGTGGTTGAGAGTCCACCTGCCGATGCAGGGGACACGGGTTCGTGCCCCAGTCCGGGAAGATCCCACATGCCACGGAGCGGCTGGGCCCATAAGCCTGCGTGTCTGGAGCCTGTGCTCTGCAACGGGAGAGGCCACAACAGTGAGAGGCCCGTGTACCACCAATCAAAAAGGATTAAAGACCTAAATATAAGACCGGACACTATAAAACTTTTAGAGGAAAACATAGGAAGAACACTTTTTGACATAAATCACACCAAGTTCTTTTTGATCCACCTTCTAGAGTAATGGAAATAAACACAAAAATAAACAAATGGGACCTAATGAAACTTAAAATCTTTTGCACAGCAAAGGAAACTACAAACAAGACGAAAAGACAACCCTCAGAATGGGAGAAAAAATTGCTAACAAATCAATGGACAAAGGATTAATCTCCAAAATATATGACCAGCTCATGCAGCTCAATATTAAAAAACAAACAACCCAATCCAAAAATGGGCAGAAGACCTAAATAGACATTTCTCCAAAGAAGATATACAGATGGCCAAGAAGCACATGAAAAGCTGCTCAGCATCACTAATTATTAGAGAAATGCAAATCAAAACTACAATGAGGTATCACCTCACAGCAGTTAGAATGGGCATCATTAGAAAATCTACAAACAACAAATGCTGGAGAGGGTGTGGAGAAAAGGGAACCCTCTTGCACTGTTGGTGGGAATGTAAATTGATACAGCCACTATGGAGAACAGTGTGGAGGTTCCTTAAAACATTATAAATAGAATTACCCTATGACCCAGCAATCCCACTATTGTGCATATACCCAGAGAAAACCATAATTCAAAAAGACATATGCACCCCAATGTTCATTGCAGCACTATTTACAATAGCCAGGATATGGAAGCAACCTAAATGCCCATCGACAGACAAATGGATAAAGAAGATGTGGTACATATATACAGTGGAATATTAGCCATAAAAACGAATGAAATTGGGTCATTTTTAGAGACATGGATGGAATCTAGAGATTGTCATACAGAGTGAAGTAAGTTCAGAAAGAGAAAAATAAATATCATATAGTAATGCATATATGTGGAACCTAGAAAAATGGTACAGATGAACTGGTTTGCAAGGCAGAAACTGAGACACAGATGTAGAGAACAAACGTATGGACACAAAGGGGTGAAAGTGGCAGGGGAGGGGGCCGGTGGTGGTGGTGGTGGTGTGATGAACTGGGAGACTGGAGTTGACATATATACACTAATATGTATAAAATGGATAACTAATGAGAATCTGCTGTCTAAAAAATAAATAAAATAAAATTCAAAAAACAAAAAAGAAATTCTATGCAGCCAAAAATAAATTATTAAATTTTAAAAAAAGAAATAAAATCTAATTTATAGCCACTGTACCCAAAAAGAGGAAAACGGCATAGGGAATAGTGCACTATTGCTGAGATAATAGAAAAGAAAAAAGGAACCATTTTCAACATTAATTCCATGGGCTGTTAAGACTAATTTGTCATTTAAGGGCAGGCCAGAAATATGCTGAAGTCAAAGATCAAGTCTGGTCAGCCTACTGGTTAAGGAAAGTATAGCAGCCCAGCTACTTGAGGGCAGAGGAAATAATTTCCACTTGAAATTTTTTTTAAAAATTGATCCTAATGACAAGACTGAGTAACAATTAGAGTTATACGTTTTCAAATAAAATCATAATAAAGGATTTACTTGTCTTATGTAAGTGAGTTTTACTTCCTCCTTGGATAATAGTCAGGGAAAACTAGAAAAATATGTTTTGAGACTCCTTCTCTCTTCTTCCTCGATCCTACTTAAAGATAAGAAGATTAAGAGTGTGTGAAACTGACAACAGTTCTAAGCAGGAAAAAAACAAGATCCCTTAAAATAATTTCTCTTTAATTAATATATTTTATTTTTCGCTGTGTTGGGTCTTGCCTGCTGTGCGGGGGCCTTCTCTAGTTGTGGCAAATGGGGGCTACTCTTTGTTGTGGTTCACAGGATTCTCATTGTGGTGGTTTTTCTTGTTGAGGAGCACAGGCTCTAGGCATGTGGGCGTCAGTAGTTGTGGCTCGTGGGCTCCAGAGTGCAGGCTCAGTAGTTGTGGCGCAGGGGCTTAGTTGCTCCGTGGCATGTGGGATCTTCCCAGACCAGGGCTCGAACCCGTGTCCCCTGAATTGGCAGGTGGATTCTTAACCACTGCGCCACCAGGGAAGCCCCTTAAATGAGTTTCTGTCTATAATCCCCCTACAATACACAGTGGAAAACATTGCAAGTTCATTTTCAAATGTCACCACAGAGAAGAAATGGTTAAGAAAAAGCCTGACGTGATAGCAATAGGCATAGAAAACACTTTTCCATCCAAACAAACAAACAAAAAAAGTCATCATCCCTGCTACCAAAGAAAAGCAAAGGAAAAGTGTGAAAAACAACATAGCAACTCTACTCACAAATCAGCAGAAGTTGGAAAGAAGTTAGACAGACAACAACTAATAAGAATCCCTTGCCAGGTTTATAACTGCTTCATCTCTGTCAACATCAATATGCTGTCTTCTCTTACTGAACACCACCCAACACACCTCCCAGAAGCTGTTACAAGAAAATTGAAGAGAGAGTTGTAAAAGCTTGCAGTTAATGTTAAAGATTCCTCTTTTTGCTTTTGTGTGTAGAATTACATGCCTTCTGCTCAACCAGTGAATCTTTCAGAAACCACCACTTGCCCCAAACAACAAAACCAGTAACACCTAATTTTCCCAATCTTTGTTATCAACATTCACTCCTTACCTGTTTCCAAACCTCTAAGTACCTCTAAGCAATAATTTGATTCTCACATCATATTTGTTATTTAATCATGTCCTATTCCACACACAGAATTTGGTGCTATTATTTCTGTTCACATCATGGTCATACACTACTAACTTCTCTTGTGCTACTTGAAACATTGTAAAAGCATAAGTTTATATCTGTCTGTACTTGATAGTGTCCCTAACTAAATCCAGAGGGTGGACTTCTGAAAAAGAAAGTGTAACATACATATCATGTAAAGATAAGCCTGGAAGATGAAGGGACTATTTCTAGTTCTAGATTAAAAGCAGAATTTGATTCTAAGTCTCCCTATATTGTCCATTGCCAAGATGCTTCAAGTCAAAATTATATGATAGGTAGAAAGGTATTTGACTGGGCAAAGTGCTAAATGAGTATTTGAATTTGACACAAGGGACTATTCTCATTAAGCTGTTAGATGCAGGGTATTCAATAAAACAAGGCAAATACTCTCCTTTTGGTGTTAAAATACTCTTTCTGTTCTTTGGTCTTATTTTAAAGAAATATAATAATTGCCAAATACATGAAGAGGTCCATTGCACAGTTTTAGTTAATCATGAGCTATATACAGCTCTTCTTCAAGTATGTTCTCTATCTTCAGCATGAAGTCAATGTCCTTGAAAATATTTCAGAAAATGAAGATAAGTGAAATGGGAAAAATCACTTTTAGGCAGGGTTGTAACTAGTAAATTAATTTAAATAATGCCACTCTTGAAATAAACAAGTACTTACAACTACTACCTGCCCTAGTGAAATAAAAACATACTGATGCTGCCAAGAGGATTTCTTACTCAATGTCTGCTCTAATTATTTTTATTCTTCTTATCATTTTATTGACTATTTGAAGTAATGAAACCTGGAATCAGAAGAAATTTTTCTCTGCCTAAGTGTCTGTGTTTAATATTGTCTTCCAAACTTATTGCTCTTTGGAATCCAAATTTAACAAAAATTAATGGAGTAAAACTATTTGGGAGCCCATTCCTAGAACTGCTGGTACATTCTTCATCAAATATTTATTGAGATGCTATTTTGTGTTGGACACTATTCTAAGTACTGGAGATTCATCAGTGAATAAGCAAACAAGGTCCCTGTCATTATGAAAGTTAGATTCTAGCAGAGGAGAGAGACACTACACAGAACAAGAATTAATTATATAATATAATTTCAGAGAGTGATAATTGCTATAGAGCAAAATAAAGCAAGTAAGTTAAAGCACTGGAGCATGAATGTACAATTTTAGATAGGGTGGTCATGGAAGACATATGATTAGACATTTGACCAGAATAAAGAATGTGAGAGAAGATTCAAAAGTTTCAGAAACCTGAAATGACATTCTTTTTTTTCACTCAAAATTTATTGAACCTTTATCATGTGTCAGGCCATACCTAGGGACAAGTGATTTTAAAAAAACTACTAAAATCTGGGTTCCTACCTTCCAAGGGCTTACAGTCAAGTGGAGCAAGAGAGACACAAAACTCAAGGACTCTGATTGTTATACTGTGATTAGCTCTGTAAAGGAGGGCAGTGTCAGCTTAACAAAATTATAAAATAAGAAAGGTTGCCTTAGGTTACTCACATTCTATCTCCTTTCCATGTTCATTTCCCTCTAACTTAGTGCCCTATGTTTTTTTTTAATTTTCATGTATATATAACTCAACTTGCAGATGCTGTCAAGAGGTACCAAGATTCAGTGGCCTTAGCATCCACTGATCTTAAAACTGTAGAAAACCACCTGAAGGCACTTCAGATTTTGGACCTTTTCTGAGTCCTTCTCCACAGGGGAAAAATCTACTAGCCCACTAACCATCTCCTCCAAGGAATGAGACTATGTGGTGCTGCCCTCTCAGAGCAGCTATTTGACATTCAAATATAGACTTACATAGACCTCAAAGTAGTCACTGAAATGGGAGAGGTTTCTCTTTGTGAGGAGGCTGGCCACTGAAAGTTTCAGCATCTCTCAGATCCTCTTTAACAAGCAGTCTCTTATGCCATCTACCCATGGGTGTTAGCCCCCATTAATGATCACAGAGATGAAAGCCAGGAGAGCCTGGGATATCCATAAAAAGACTTTTCTTATTTCCCTAGTAACTTGGAGTACGGAGGCGGACATCACTTAAGTTTTAAATTTCTTCTGCTTCTTGATTGAGCCATTCATTAAGATAGAGAGGGGAAAGATGTATCCATAAGTCATTTAGCACATGTCACTGGGAAATCTTTAGAAAAGGGGCACTTAGAAAATAAAATAGTATTATCTTCAGAAATTAAAGATTATAATCTGGTTCATCTTGATTTTCTCTTGTATCAGTGTAAGACTAAGTAAACTGTTTGGAACCAGTCACATTTCTTAAATCCCCTCATTCCCTCACATGCTGGCTGCCTATCTTTACAAGAGTTTCAGTAACCTTGGACTATACATATTTCAAATCTATAAAATGTATATATATATATGTGTGTGTGTGTGTGTATATATATATATATAAATATATAGTATTCTGCATCTAAATATGTTATTTAGATTTCTTAAAAGTTCCTCAAGAGAAAAGAGAACATAAATCTCATAAAGGATAAGAATAACACATAGAGTGTTCAGAAATGTGCATTAGGGAGTCCCCCCATTCACTGGTCACTTTCTAGAATTGTATGACTGCTATCAATGCTCATATCTTAACTGTACTGACTAACCAAGGGCAAGGGCCATGCATGTTTTGATTGCTATAATGTATCTCCATCCCCACCCTGTCTGTCATATGGTAGGTATATACTCAAATATTATTTACTACTTGAATAAATGGGGAAAAAGGAAGGAATCAAGGGAAGAAGGAGGCTCAGGCTAACTTACCACAGGCAAATGCCCACTTACTGACTTGGGAAGTCCAGTCTAGTCATGAACAAAATCATCTAAAGAACAAGTAAATTTAACAGAATGAGAGCTGTTGTGGTAAATGAAAACAGATGAACTCTACCTTAAATATTTGAGCCTCCTGAAACAATCTTCTGAGAATCCTCCTGTTCACTAAATAAGTACCAGTGGCAGAGATGCCCTCAGCCCTGGCTGGTGTTTTGGGAAACCCTACACTGCTGATGGACTGAGCAGCAACCCAGAAAGGCAGACAGAGGAGAGGTCCTCAGTTCCTTAGCTATCTCATATATCTCTCTTAGCTAGCCCCACAGCCACCAAAAACTCCCAGGATCATACCCAAGAATGGGTTTTCCCTCCATTCTCACAGATTGTTTAGATTTTTTTTAAAGCTGATTTATGGGGATAAAAGTGTGAAGGTCACTTCCTCAGTATAGCTTTCCCTGATCCGCTCAGTCCCTTAGATGGTCCTGGAGCCACAGCACCCTAGAATTAACATCAACAGTCTTGCTGAGGAATTAAGAATGAAAGGATTGGAATGACAGCTGTGTTTGAGGCCTTGACCTTGCACTAGAATTGAATGCAAATCAGGACTTTGACTTGAGTACATCTCAAGGGATTTGTGGAATGTACACATAGGTTATCTGGAAATGATTCACGTCTACCTCTCCAAGTTAGATCTGACAATTAGATTAAAACTGAAGAGAACAGAACATCAGCTTATTTTGCAGTGTGGCTCTCTCTTAGAAACCTGCTGACACTATTCTAACAACCATGATAAATGATGTGAAAAAAATGGATATGTTAAGGTAGGGATGGAACATCTTTAAATGTATGCATGGTCACCTTAATTTAGCATGAAGTCCTCATTCTCCCATATCCAATCTATATTATATAAGAGGTATCATTTATTTTACCTCTGTTCTGTCCACCTTGCTGAGTCAATGCTCAAGTCTAGCAGCAGTGTAGGTTTTCCTCAGATACTAGCCAATGCTGGGGAATCTCTGCCCTCTGATAATCGAACGGTGAACGGGGATTCTTGGGAGTAACAATAAGAGCCAATACCATTCAAAAGCCTATGTGTCACTGTGCTAAATAATAATAATAGTAGCTAACGTTTATTGAGTGCTTACTACATGCCAGGTACTGTGCTGTTTTACCTCCATCAGCTCCTTGCATTCACATAGCCCTGTGTAGTGAGTATTAATATTATTAATCCTCATTTTACGGATCTCAGATCAATCTGCCTCCATTAAGTAAAGACATCAGACTGTCATTCGGGATAACGCCCTGGTCTATCCTGCCCAAAATTCTGCCACAGGAATAACACCACCACCATCAACAACAGCAACAACAATAAAACAAAAACAACAGTGGCAGTAGCACTGGGCTAAATTCTTGATTACATTATTTCCTTTAAACCTTGCAATAACACTATGAGCTGGGAAATACTACTT
Source organism: Physeter macrocephalus (assembly GCF_002837175.3). Classification (NCBI taxonomy): domain Eukaryota; kingdom Metazoa; phylum Chordata; class Mammalia; order Artiodactyla; family Physeteridae; genus Physeter; species Physeter macrocephalus. The sequence continues at coordinate 80,618,557 of NC_041234.1, read as the reverse complement.
CCATTTTATAGAGAAGGAAACTGAGGTTTAATGAAATTAAGAAACTGCCCGGGGTCCCACATGAAGTGGGGAAGACACAACTTTAACACTCAGGTTTCTCTGGCTCCAAAGTCTGGACCCTTTCCCCTGCTCTCCAGGGGCCCCTATGACTCCTCATGGTCTGCTACATTCAGGAGGTAAACCAAATATCCTTCACGTGATTTTCATACGTGAGTTAAAGATATTTTAAATTCAAAGTCTATTGTAATCATAACCAGAAATCACCCTCTTTAATAATTAACAGTTGAGGTCTACAATTACTTTTGAGGGAGTCCCTGAACATGGGAATAAGGTCAGAGGAAAACTGTTGTCAGTTCTTATTTCTAGCTCAATTTTTAAGAAATCAGAACTTTTATTATTATTGTGCAGCTCTTTTGGGGGAATTCCCAAGAGTATTTTTAGCAGGCAACAAGACATTCTTTTGTTATTCTTTAACTATTTATTATGTTTCAAGAAGAGAGCATCTATTACCTACTGATTCTGAGGGTTGGATATTTCTCTCATAACAGATGGTCTTTTGTTCACGCCACCATTCTGCTGACTTTCTAATTGCTAATGTATTTGTTACTACTAATTATACCTTAACAGTAACCTCACTCCAGTAAGAAGGCACTTTTGGCTGTTTTTACAGAGCTGGTGTTTCAACTTTTGTAGCTTTCCCTCTGAACTAGCTTCCAGACTTGAACAGGACTTCAAACAATGATTGAAGGTATAGTTCTTTTCTTATTGCTTTGAAAAAAAAAAAGTCTAGAGGAACAGTGAGAGAAGAAAAGACAAAATAAAAAATAATTCTACAATAAAGAAAAAGATGCTACTGAAGAATAGAGTCATATACCCTCAGGCTACCCAATTCCATACTTGAATACTCGTTGCATGTCTGCCCAACTTATATTCATTGCTTATCCATGATGAAAAACAGAGAACTACAAATAAAATACTTGGCTTAGTGCCTGAGCACATTAGAAGTTAGCCCTCAAGAAATGGTAACAATTGTGATTAAGATTATTGGCTATTTCTCAGATGGCCACAGCAACACCTGGCATTTCTCAGCTACCTCACTCTGAGAAGCTACAATCTCCTTCTAGTTTACTCCCTCTGTTTAAACTCAGTGGTCACATAAGGAAGGTGGGAGACCAGTCTCTTGATGATATTGTAGGAAATAGGAAAAATAGGAGTTTTAGGAACTTGCTGGGATTAAAAAGTGATTCAGTGTAGAAACTCAAAATAGCACTCAATATTTTTGACTCCTAGTCCTGTTTCTTTTGTATTTTTCCATAGATGGAGGCTTAAAACATCTGAGCAGACTAAGGACTTTCATGCACATGCAATATTTTATTTAAATCTCTCCATAATACTATTAGACATTATTGTTGTTGTTGTTAACCCTGTTTTTTAAACAAAACTGAGGCTCAGAGAAATTATGTAACTTATCCAAGATCACCCAGCTAGGAAATGCCAGAACAGGAATTCTAATCCAAGTTTCTGACTCCAGTGCCCCAGATTTTAAACACAGTACCACCTCTACCATGTGATACACATGATTATGAAATAAGCATCAGTTGTTTTAGGAGCACGAAACTATGGTCTAGAGAGGAACATAGATACTGAAACTACTAATTACAATACATTAACAGTATTGCTCAACGTCAGGCATATGCAAATTGCAGTGGAAGTACAGGAGAAGGCAACACAAGGAAAGCTTCACAGAGGAGACATTTTTGAGCTTAGGTTGGTAGAAAGGTAGGAGGCAGGAATTTTCAGCAGAGGGAATGGTACGTAAAAAGGTACAGGAGCACGAATGTGTGTTCATTTATGGCTGGAGTGTAATGAGCAAGGGGGTAGGGATTAGGAAGAGATGAGGCTGGGCAGGTCATATCATGTTATGCTTCATTCCTCTAGAATAGCGGGCACATTTAAAAGTATTCAAAAAAACTTTCTGTGAAGGGTCCATTTCCCATATCAAAGCTGTAGGTATTTTAACTCTTCCAGTCAATTTAAATTGCCCTTTAAGGAATGACACCTGGAAATACAACACCTTAACCCAAATAACGAGTTTAATGGTGGGGATTTCAGGCACATCATGGGGTTTGGTTCTACTTTTGGTCAAGAGGCTTCTCTTGGTAAGCCTTTGTGCTACACTCGGTAGCTTACCTAAAAGCAGATGAGGGTTAGCTTGCTTTCTTGCGTTCCTGAGTAGTCATTTTTTTTTTGCTAGGGCATATGAAATGCTTGGGTCTCTGCCATAGTTTCCCTCTTAGTCACTTTCTTCCAAGCTTCCTACTACAAACTGTTTTCCTTTTACCTCTGTTTTCTATTCCATCTATGTTTTTATTTTTGTTTTCTTTGCTAGACATGCTCTGCTCCCTCCCCAACCAGTTCCATTCTATTCATACTCAGTTCTTACCCCCTCTCTACTAAGTGTTATGCTACCAGTGCCACCTCTTTGGTTTCTTCTCTCTTTTTTAGTAATACTTTAATTACATGCTGAAATCTTTTTTTTGTATTGTGTGGCTCTTAACAGCTAGAGTCCTTGATGTTTTAAAAAGCTATGTCCAAGAGGGAAGAGATATGGGAACATATGTATATGTATAACTGATTCACTTTGTTGTAAAACAGAAACTAACACACCATTGTAAAGCAATTATACCCCAATAAAGATGTTAAAAAAAGAATGTCTTAACTATAAATTCAACATGTAGACTATAAAAAAAAGCTATGTCCTTTCAAAGACAAATTCAGAAACTTAAAAGTGCTAGCCAAGTGCTCAATTATTTTCCTTTGGTTTTGAGGGACCCCCTCTCCCTTATAAACAAAATATGACTTACTTGCAAAAGTTTGTTTGTTGGTTGGTTTGCTGTGAGTTCAAATTTATTAAACTTACAGATACTTTTCACTTAATAAAATGCCTTTTTTCTGGTGCGAGTTTCCCATTTCTTTACTGGCATTCTTCCTACCTCCCCTATAGAACATTAGCCTTGAAGATACTCTATACAATTCCAAGAACAGAATTATAAATAATTGTAGGGAAGAAAAATTTCATTCTACCCTCCTAAGTTCTCTGGCTGAGCCTAAGTATTAAACTGGCCTAAGACAGTGTAAAATGAGAAAAGTATACAAATTTTATTTAATAGTTTTACATGCACACAGGAGTCTTCAAAAGGAAAATGATGACCTGAAGAACCCATTAGGCCCAAAAGCTTGTATACCTTTTGAAACAAAGAATGATAAATTGTGGGGATGTGGCAAAACTCAGGGACTTAGGCTAGGGGAAGTAATTTGTGGGATAGTGAAAAAGAAATATATAGGGTAAACTATTGGAAAATAAGGGTTATTTCAGAAGGTCTGTTTGTACAGATCCATTTTAGCATTGACTCTAGTCTCCAGTGATAAGAATATTCTTCTCTCCCGGTGTATGAAGAGCACCTTTCTCATGGGAAATTTTATGACCTGCTTTTAGGTAGAAAAGGGGAGGTCAGAGAGCTGTTTCTGCATCTGCAATTTCTCAAGTGCCTTCAGCTCAAAATAATCAATATGCCAGAGCAGCGCATTTTGAGGTGATATGTTCAAAACTCCTAAATCAACATCCCAGGCATTTCAGTTCAGGTGACTGAATGCTTACTATACGCCTAGTGCATATTATGCTAGATTTGCTGAGTCAAATTGTAGGAGTCAAGGCAGCTTCTTTCTCATCAAGTTACATTTGGATAACTGATGCAGATAAAGCAAAGATAATATCAAGGCCTCCACTTCGGTGTTCTCAAACCAGTGTGTATCACAATCACCTGGAGAGTGACATCAAAATGACTACTGTGTGGCCCAACTTCCATGCATTTTCAGCATGTGCTCTACGTTATTTGGTTGAAGGAATTTCCTTGGACCACACTTTGAGAAACCCTGCTCCACAGTTACCTGACAGAATCCTTTTGACTTGGCACACTGTTCAATGAGTTTTACTATTACAGTTCAAATCAGAATAACTCATTTCCAGCAGGTTCCCACTAGCTATCTGTTTTACACATGGCAGCGCGTATGGTGGGGGGAGATTCAAGAGGGAGAGGATAAATGTACACATATAGCTGATTCACTTCACTGTACAGCAGAAACTAACACAACATTGTAAAGCAACTACACCCCAATAAAAAATAATAACTCATTTCCTTCTTATAAAAGATGTGAATAGGGCAAGCTCTAGGAACCAAACAAAGAAACTGCAATGATAGAGAATGTAAATATATGATTTCATTGACTACTTAACTTGAATACTGCAACCTACCTTGCTTTTGTTGAAATCCTATGGTACCATATAAATTAGAACTTAATAACATTGCATTTTATCATTCTCTGTTGGAGTGTGTGGGTGTGCACGTGTGAGTATTTAGCCCCACGTCCCTGTTTAAAGAACTAATTCCACAAGCTGGGCAAACAGTTGGTACTGATATATATCAATAGTAGGCCCACAGTAGGAGCATCACTTACTTTTCAGGAACTCACTTATTGCTTTAAGTGAAGTGCAACTGAATATGACCCCTAAGCTGGGAACCTAGAAAGCCCTGATGCCTTTGCTGTGGACAAACCACTGTGTAGCCTTGCTTGCCATAGAAATGTATTTCATTCCACTGAATGGTGTGAAAGCATTCCTCTGTTAAGGGCTGATTTGTGTATCCCAGGAAAAAAAAAGGCAGTGATGTTACAAGATATATCTTCCTTGCTTTAATGCCCAGATTCAGACACCATTATTTATACCCCATATTAATCACTGGGAAATCTGCACCATCCTGAGACATCATAGGCCTTATTGACATTCAGATGGTTATCTTACAAAAGTGGAAATAAGACAAAACTTGAGGTGTTAAAAAACAAACCAAACAAAAACATTGCTTTCAGAATTCTCCCAAAGGTGATTTGAATAAAATGTCTTCAAATGATCCATTCTGTGACTAAACTTGGTTTCCTACAGGGATCTTTCGATTTTTTATTTATTTAAGGCTGATTGTTTTTTGTTTTGTTTTATTTTCCGGGATGCTTCTTTAACGGGCATCTGAAGTTAGTTACTTTGTTTTGCTGTAGTTATTAATGCACCTGTCAGGTGAATTATGACACAGTAGTAAACACTACTGCTAATATTAATAGTAATGCCACCACAATTAGACTTGCACATAAATGTTCATAGCAGTATTATTCATCATAGCCAAAAAGTGGAAACAAACTCACATGCCCATCAACTGATGAATGGATAAAAATGTGGTATATCCACACAATGGAATATCATTCAGCCATAGAAAGGAATGAAGTACTTATTGATGCTACAATATGGTTATTTCAACATGAACCTTGAAAACATCATATAAGTGAAAGAAGCCAGTCACAAAAGACCACATTTTATATCATTCCACTTATATGAATTGTCCAGAATAGTTAAATCCACAGAGACGGAAAGTAGGTTAGTGGTTGCCTGGGGATGGCTATGATGAAAATGTTCTAAACTGGATTATGGTGATGGTTGCAAAGCTTGTCAAATTTACTAAAATTCATTTAAATATATAATTAAAATAAGTGATTTTTATGGTGTGTGAATTTATACCTCAGTAAGTTTTTAAAGCAATTCTAAAAAGCAAGGGAAAATCTGAAACAGCATTTTTTAGATACGTCAATAAAAGGAGAAACCTGGGGGGTGGGGCATAATAAACATTGAGAATTAAATATTAATGCATTTTCCATTATTGAACACTTACTACGTGCCAGTCTATGAACAGTACTATGAACTGCTTTACATATAGCATCTCCTTTGAATCTCAAAGCAACAGTATGAAGTTGAATTACTGTACCACCTTCACATATGAGGAGGCAGACTCAGAGTTTAAGTGAATTGTCCAAAATCACACAACTAGTAAGGAGCAGAACTAAGATTTGAAGACGAAGCCCAAGTCCTTAACCATATGCTATAATTTTCAAGTAAATTTATTACTCCTAATTCCCATTCAAGACCCTCCCCTCAGGTTTCCAAGATTGCCACCTCTCCAACCCCCTCCCCTGCCCATTTCTCACTCATCTCAGAAGGAAAGTGATTTATCCTGAGTCACCCTACCTCCTTTAGTCTCTACTATGGAGCTGTAAATAATTTGAGAAATTTTTAAAAAATAATTTAAATGCTATGGTTAAAAATTGCTTTGGAGCTAGGACTTATCCAATATCATAAACCCTTGTTAATTCTGACTTCTCCAGAATTCTGATTGCTTTTGTTAATTTCTTTTCAGTTCACCCTTCCTCTGGCCTATGCCATGCAGCAAATGTCAAACAGCAGGCCTAGAGTCTTTGGTAAGCCCATTTGGTGAAGGCCTGAAAACATTTATGAAAATATAAGAATGAGTGAATCAAAGATGTAGCGGCACAAATGCCTTTTGCTGAACATTGCTATCTAAAAAAAAAAACCTTCACTCTGCAATGCTATTAAGGCAGGAGAAATGGCCAATTACCACAGTGATATTCTCTCCCTTCCATTAAAGTTTCTAATATAAACATTAAAAGAGAGGAGATAGTTCCCTTGTGGATCTAACAAGGAAACTTATGAGTCTGGTAAAAAAAAAAAAATGATAATAAAAAGCAAAAGTGGATCTTAAAAATATATAATCAATTACCACTATAACAGGCATGCAAAAGAAACACTCAAAGTCCATCTCAGAATGAGAGTAAAACTCTTGCACCATGGTAAATAGGTAAGTAATAAAACTGGCTGAAATGCACACACTGCCAAGGTGCCAAGTGCTATTTTGGGAAAATATCTGCACTACATCAAACTGGCATTTCTGGGTTAACAGAATGTACCCTAACTTTCAGGGAAGCCATTCAAATGTGCAATTCATTATTTACTCTTGAGACTAGCCTGCTCTTAAAATAGTTTGACTAAAAACCAAAAACAAAATCAAAAATACCTCTACAGAAAAGATAAGAATAACTTTGCAAGGTAATACAAAGCCCTTGCTGACAAAGCTAAATGATTAAAATATTAGGCACAGTTAATTTTTCAAAACTGAATTTTAAAATTGTGTATAGGTTATTTCCAAAGAGTGTATAGATCTCAAGGATAAGCTTATTTAAGGTAACAGGCAGAGGTTTCTGCAAGAGGATGGTAAGAATCCACCCATACTCAGAGGGAAACACTCCATTAAAAGCACAGTGTTGGAAAGTGTGATTTACAGACAAATCAAAACAGTACTACAAAGAGATAAAAACACTATTTTCATTACATTTGTTCTCTAATTGAAAATCTGTTCAAACAATATCGAGTATCTCTCATTAGTCAGAGCTCTGTCACTCTCTTTTGTAATCTTGGACAAGTTGCTTTATTTCTTTCAGTCTTGGTCACATCTGCTGAAGTTCCTCCTAGCTTTAAAAGTCTATGAAAATGTCTTCTGATTCTTCTGTTCCCCCTACAGCATCTAATGATATGACACTAACCTTCACTTCCTAAACCCAATGAATGGGGGGGATCAGCATTATTCATTCACTTGCCTGATAAATTTTGTTACGTGCTTCTCAGACAGGCCCTCCTGAGACAAAATTGTTAAGTAGGCTGTTTACCTGTCCCTACCTAGCATCCATGTTGTAGACCCTTTATCTGCAGTAGAGGCCTAGGACTCTCATTGTTGTTCCTCCTCTTCCCTTAATAGATAGAGGCTCAGACACTCCATTTACATGAAGCTGCCAATGATTAGTGACAATCTGATGCATGGTCTAGGAGGACTGTACCAAAGACTAAGGTTTTCAACTAACAGAATAACATTTAGACAGTGGAATTTCATGTGCTCATTGATAGAGCTATGAGTGAGGGAAGGAGAAGAAATGCCTGACCCTTCCTGATACCTGAAATTGTGCCATATATTGGTTACCTATTCCACATATTCTGGACAAGGACGGTGCTCCATAAGCCAAGACCACACATCCAACTCTATTCACTTAATATTCCTTTACTTGATGACCACAGACTTCATCATATGCCTATCCACATGAATCTTGCAAATGCACACTACATGAAGGAAAATAAAGACCCAGAGGAGAAGATATGAGCTCCAAACCTAGAGAGAACAATCTGAGAAGGCATAGTATAGGAGGAATAACCCTATAACTTGTACATGTTGAAAAACACCACCCTAAAACCAGTGTGTGGAACCAGGGAAGATGTTCCTCTCTTTCATTAGAAAGTGCAGTTGTCACTTTGAAACATTACTATTGCCTTTATTAATCAGTTTAATTAGTGAGTCAGTCAGTCAGTTGAAGGTATAGTGTTTATGATCCCAAAAAGCTTCTGACTTTTTCTGCTTTGCCTTTGTAGCTTCTTTCCATGAACTTTTTCCTTCTTGGCATTTGCCTTCTCACTTCTCCAGATCTTTGCATCATTTCTGAACTCAGCATTAGATCTCTGTAGCCTATCTACATTACCAGCTCACATTCCCACTGTGACTCTAACACAATTACCCTTATTAAAAAGAACATTTCAAGAAAAACACGACTAGGTAGAATTGAACGTTCCATCTTCTTGAAAAGGGAGGAGCAGTGCTACAGTGTGCATGACACTCTGCTTAGTATGAAACACTTTCACCTTCAGCACTGGGGGATTTTGTGATCGTAGCATCTTAGCACCAGAAGAGACTTTACAGATTGTCAGGTACTACTGCCATCCAGTTTAAATCCTAAATCCTGTTTTATGTCACTAGGATTTAAATTAAGATAGAGTTTCCTTTCTCAGCACAAACAGGAGGTATCCTCCTAGACTGAGCCAAATAGTGGTAGAGATGAGTTGGACTACGGAGTACTAACCGTACCTCATATGGGAAAAGCAGTACCAACCTGTATGAGATGACCTAGGCTTAGTTCAGTTCTGGACAAATCATGCTATCTGGACCAGGTTCTACATCTACAAAATGAAGTTGTAGACTATGCATCAGCATTCCAAAGCTGTTCCTAATGAAGAACTGTTTTTTTTTTTTTTTTTTTTTTTTTTTTTTGTGGTACGCGGGCCTCCCTCTGTTGTGGCCTCTCCCGTTGCGGAGCACAGGCTCCGGACGCGCAGGCTCAGCGGCCATGGCTCACGGGCCCAGCCGCTCCGCGGCATGTGGGATCCTCCCAGACCGGGGCGCGAACCCGGTTCCCCTGCATCGGCAGGCAGACGCGCAACCACTGCGCCACCAGGGAAGCCCCAAGAACTGTTCTTTTTGATTTCCCCCAAAGTTTGAAAAACTGTTCAACTGAACACATAGCTGAGCACCTCTCATTAGTCAGTTCTGCCATTATTTTTCACAATTGAAGAAAAGTCACTTCACTTCTTTCAGTTGCAGTATTCCTCTCATCCATCTTTGTATTTTTGTATCTGCTTCAGCGTCTAGTCAAGCATTTCACTTACAGGGGAGTTAGAAATACAAGTTGCTGGCCAGAGTGAAAGGCAGTTATGAGAGTGAAGCACAGATAGGGAATAACAAAGGCAGCTGCTAGCTAGATATTTTTTTCTTGGCAGAGAGCCCTCTTGAGAGAAAGCTGTAATTGCAATAATTCTGTTTTTACAATTGACCAGGTAAGACTTTATAGAACTACTGGTATCTTTAAACTGAATAATTGTGGGTCCTGGTTCTATCCTATTCACTCTAAGCCTTGCTAATCTACCCTCTTCTTTTTTTTTTTTTTTTGGTATGCGGGCCTCCCTCTGCTGCGGCCTCTCCCGTTGCGGAGCACAGCCTCCGGACGCGCAGGCTCAGCGGCTATGGCTCACGGGCCCAGCCGCTCCGCGGCATGTGGGATCCTCCCAGACCGGGGCGCAAACCCGGTTCCCCTGCATCGGCAGGCGGACGCGCAACCACTGCGCCACCAGGGAAGCCCTACCCTCTTCTTTTGAGAAAGGAACTAACAAGGCCTTCAGTTATCCTGCCTAGGTGGTGGTAGAGATAGGGGTGGTGGTAAGATGATACAACTGGAACTCAACAGTGACACAATCTCAAAATGCATCCTTGGTTCATTCGTGGAGACCATAGTTCTCAGGGTTCCAGGTGAGCTTAATTGCTTAATAATTGATGAGCTGGATTGGAACTTGGGGGGGTATAAAAATGTATTGCTTACACGCATAGAGGAATTGACTGAGAGTCAATTTGATTTCTTTAATAGATCTTGGAACTCTGGAGCTAATCATCTATCTCTTCCTTGAAATGTAAGACCTATATAGGTGTCCTGAAAAAGTCATGTACAGGGAGCTGATGTTTTAATTTAATGTAACACATTTTTTAATTCAGCAGAAAATATCCATTACTACATTCCTTCTACAAATTAGTATATTATATCCATCTATGAAGATTTAAACTTTCTTCTCTCCAAATGATGTGAATTTCAGTGAGAAGTTTCTTCCCAGGCTCTCATAAAGGCCCACATAAAGTCAGTCATAAAAATCCTTATTCCAAACACCCATTTGCTTGCCCCTCCCTTCTGTAGTAGTTCAGGTCAAAGTTCACAAAGTAAGAGTGACACAAATACCCACAAGGAGGGGAAAAATAACACCCAATACTGCTTCAATGAAGGGCCAGGATTAATCACAGCTGTTAACTGTATTCGCAAATGATGGTAATACATCATATAATCTCATTAAAGTTTGAAACACCACGGCTTTCAGAGAGACAAAACACAGCAAAAATCCACATTAGGTAAAGATAAAAATCCCTCATGTGTCTGAAATCTCAGAATAAATTTCTTTTAGTTGATTTGCACCTTATCTATATAAAACATAATTAATATTCCATAGTTATGAGAATCAGAAATCATTCCCTTTGGGGAAATTATCTCCCTAACAAACTTCTGCTCATCATTTAAAGGGAATAATATTGTACTCCATGATTTTTGAGAGAAAGGACAAGTAACTTTGGTCTAGGAGACATAAGACTGAGGAGGCTAAAAATTATCTCCTCTGTTCATATGATTTCAACAAACCTATCTGAGGAAGCAGAGATGATTAGATGTTACTTTTTATGAAGAGTTCAAAGCATTATAGTGAGGACTAACCCTTAAAAAACTTGGAATTATACGGTGAACAAGAAAGGTAGAATTAGGACGTTTCTAATGTAAGCAGAAGAGGAAGAAAGAGGGAAAAAATTAGCTGGGGCACACAAGAAAAAACATAAGATAAAGAGAAAGAAAGGGGTGTTCATGGTATGATTAGTCAAGTACAGCCCTGAATGCAATAAAACAATGCTTCAAGAAATTAATGTGCATACGAATCACATGAAGATATTTTTCCAATGCACACTGCAATTGGGTAAGACTGAGGTGGGGTCTGAGAGTCTGCATTACTTATGAGCTCGCAGGTAATGCTCTTGTTGTTGGGCCATGTACCATAGACATGAACATAGACATAGAAAGGTTCATAGACAACAAAGCTGTTGAGTAATCTGGGGTGTTACTCATCACGCACACTGGCTATTTCAGATCAACATCCTTAAACCTTTATGAAGCACCTCTCCTATGTGAGGCACTGTAGGAGGCCACATGAAAGTAAATCTCTGTCCTTGTTCTTATTTATCTTACACTCTAGTTCAAGAGGAAATACTCAAAAGTAGTTTTCCCCAAAGTCATAGAAATGATACTTCATGTTTAGATCTCTTGACTTATCCTCTGTGCAACATGGTATTTAAATACTTTCTTGGGGAACTCCAAAGAGATCACAGATTGGGGTAGAGGGAGGAAGGCTGAGGGAGTGAACATAGAACATAGATAGGGGATTTAATTTCACAGTCTAAAGCTATTTCACAGGTGAAATTTTTCTATTAACATTGAACAAAGCATTTTTCCTCCCCACCCTCATTGAGGGAGGGGGGACAGTTTAACCTTAAACCAAAGGAGTGAATTGAATTTAAATACTATCATCTCACATTCTGAAGAGGAAACTTCACAATATATAAAGGAGGGGTATGGTGAACCCCATTTAAAGACAATTTGTAGTAATACCCTGGCTCTTGAGGTACCACAAAATCCTTATTAAAAATGAGTGGGGGGGGATTCAGGAGAAGATGGTGGAAGAGTAGGACGTGGAGACCAACTTCCTCCCCACAGATAGATCAAAAACACATCTACACGTGGAACTGCTCCTACAGAACACCGACTGAACGCTGGCAGAAGACCTCAGACCTCCCAAAAGGCAAGAAACTCCCCACATACCTGGTTAGGGCAAAAGAAAAAAGAAAAAACAGAGACAAAAGAATAGGAATGGGACCCGCACCAGTGGGAGGGAGCTGAGAAGGAGGAAAGGTTTCCACACACTAGAAGCCCCTTCGCAGGCCGATACTGCGGGTGGCGGAGGGGGGAAGCTTCAGAGCCACTGAGGAGAGCCCAGCAACAGGGGTGTGGAGGGCAAAGCGAAGGCGACCCGCACCAGTGGGAGGGAGCTGAGAAGGAGGAAAGGTTTCCACACACTAGAAGCCCCTTCGCAGGCCGATACTGCGGGTGGCGGAGGGGGGAAGCTTCAGAGCCACTGAGGAGAGCCCAGCAACAGGGGTGTGGAGGGCAAAGCAGAGAGACTCCCCCACAGAGGATAGGTGCCGACCAGCACTCACCAGCCTGAGAGACTTTGCTCACCCCACGGGGCGGGCGGGGGCTGGGAGCTGTGGCTCGGGCTCCGGGGCTCCGGAGCTTAGATCCCAGGAAGAGGACTGTGGTTGCTGCGTAAACACAGCCTGAAGGGGTTAGTGCACTAAGCCTAGCCGGGAGGGAGCGCAGGAAAAGTCTGGAGCTGCCTAAGAGACAAGAGACATTTTCTTGCCTCTTTGTTTCCTGGTGCATGAGGAGAGGGGATTAAGAGCACTGCTTAAAGGAGCTCCAGAGACAGGCGCGAGCCGTGGCTAACAACGTGGACCCCAGAGACGGGCATGAGATGCTAAGGCTGCTGCAGCCGCCACCAAGAAGCCTGTGTGCAAGCACAGGTCACTATCCACACCTCCCCTCCTGAGAGCCTGTGCAGCCCACCACTGCCAGGGTCCCGGGATCCAGGGACAGCTTCCCCAGGAGAACGAATGGCATGCCTCAGGCTGGTGCAAAGTCAAGCCAGCATCTGCCACTGCAGGCTCACCCTGCATCCATACCCCTCCCTCCCCCCAGGCTCAGTGAGCCAGAGCCCCGGAATCAGCGGCTCCTTTAACCCCGTCCTCTCTGAGCTAAGAACAGACGCCCTCAGGCGACCTAAACACAGAGGCAGGGCCAAATCCAAAGCTGAACGCCAGGAGCTGTGCAAACAAAGAAGAGAAAGGGAAATTTCTCCCAGCAGCCTCAGGAGCAGTGGACTAAATCTCCACAGTCATCTTGATGTACCCTGCATCTGTGGAATACCTGAATAGACAACAAATCATCCCACACTGAGGAGGTGGACTTTGGGAGCAAGATAGATTATTTTTTCTCCTTTTCCTCTTTTTGTGAGTGTGTATGTATATGCTTTTGTGTGAGATTTTGTCTGTATAGCTTTGCTTTCAACATTTGTCCTAGGGTTCTGTACATCTGTTTTTCTTTGTTTTGTTTTGGTTTTTGTTTTGTTTTTTATTTTTAAAGTTTCTTTCTTAATAATAATTTTTTTTATTTTAATAAATTTATTTTATTTTATTTTATCTTACTTTATTTTATCCTCTTTCTTTCTTTCTTTCTATTTTTTCTCCCTTTTATTCTGAGCCGTGTGGAGGACAGTCTCTTGGTGCTCCAGCCAGGCGTCAGGGCTGAGCGACTGAGGTGGGAGAGCCAAGTTCAGGACACTGGTCCACAAGAGACCTCCCAGCTCCATGTAATATCAAACAGCGAAAATCTCCCAGAGATCTCCATCCCAACACCAACACCCAGCTTCACTCAATGACCAGCAAGCTACAGTGCTGGTCACCCTATGCCAAACAACTAGAAAGACAGGAACACAACCACATCCATTAGCACAGAGGCTGACTAAAATCATAATAAGGATACAGACACCCCAAAACACACCACCAGACGTGGACATGCCCACCAGAAAGACAAGATCCAGCCTCATCCACCAGAACACAGGCACTAGTCCCCTCAACCAGGAAACCTACTCAACCCACTGAACCAACCTTAGCCACTGGGAACAGACACCAAAAAGAACGGGAACTACGAACCTGCAGCCTGCAAAAAGGAGACCCCAAACACAGTAAGATAAGCAAAAGGAAAAGACAAGAAAACACACAACAGATGAAGGAGCAAGGCAAAAACCCACCAGACCTAACAAATGAAGAGGAAGTAGGCAGTCTACTTGAAAAAGAATTCAGAATAATGATGATAAAGATGATCCAAAATCTTGGAAATAGAATAGAAAAAATGCAAGAAACATTTAACAAAGACCGAGAAGAACTAAAGAGGAAGCAAGCAATGATGAACAACAAAATAAATGAAATTAAAAATACTCTAGATGGGATCAATAGCAGAATAACTGAGGCGAGGACAGTCTCAGAGACCTCTGGGACAACATTAAACGCACCAACATTCGAATTATAGGGGTCCCGGGAGAAGAAGAGAAAAAGAAAGGGACTGAGAAAATATTTGAAGTGATAATAGTTAAAAATTTGCCTAATATGGGAAAGGAAATAGTTAATCAAGTCCAGGAAGCACAGATAGTCCCATACAGGATGAATCCAAGGAGAAGCAGGCCAACACAGATGAATCAAACTGTCAAAAATTAAATACAAAGAAAACATATTAAAAGCAGCAAGGGAAAAAAAAAAAAAAAACAAATAACACACAAGGGAATCCCCATAAGGTTAACAGCTGATCTTTCAGCAGAAACTCTGCAAGCGAGAAGGGAGTGGCAGGACATATTTAAAGTGATGAAAGAGAAAAACCTACAACCAACATTACTCTACCCAGCAAGGATCTCATTCAGATTTGATGGAGAAATTAAAACCTTTACAGACAAGCAAAAGCTGAGAGAGTTCAGCACCACCAAACCAGCTTTACAACAAATGCTAAAGGAACTTCTCTAGGCAAGAAACACAAGAGAAGGAAAAGACCTACAATAACAAACGCAAAACTATTAAGAAAAGGGGAATGGGAATATACATACTGATAATTACCTTAAACGTAAATGGATTAAATGTTCCCACCAAAAGACACAGACTGGCTGAATGGATACAAAAACAAGACCCATATATATGCTGTCTACAAGAGACCCACTTCAGACCTAGAGACACATACAGACTGAAAGCGAGGGGATGGAAAAAGATATTCCATGCAAATGGAAATCAGAAGACCCACTTTCACCAATGGACAGATCACCCAAAATGAAAATAAATAAGGAAACACAAGTTTTAAATGATACATTAAAGAAGATGGACGTAATTGATATTTATAGAACACTCTATCCAAAAACAACGGAAGACATTTCTCTCAAGTGCTCATGGTATATTCTGCAGGATACATCATATCTTGGGTCACAAATGTAGCCTTGGTAAATTTAAGAAAATGGAAATCGTACCAAGTATCTTTTCCGACCACAACGCTATGAGACTAGATATCAATTACAGGAAAAGATCTGTAAAAAATACAAACACATGGAGGCTAAACAATACATTACTTAATAACGAAGTGAACACTGAAGAAATCAAAGAGAAAATCAAAAAAACACCTAGAAACTAACGCCAATGAAAACACGACGACCCAAAACCTATGGGATGCAGCAAAAGCAGATCTAAGAGGGAAGTTTATAGCAAGACAATCCTACCTTAAGAAACAGGAAACATCTCAAATAAACAACCTAACCTTGCACCTAAAGCAATTAGAGAAAGAAGACCAAAAAACCCCAAAGTTAGCAGAAGGAAAGAAATCATAAAGATCAGATCAGAAATAAATGAACAAGAAATGAAAGAAACGATATCAAAGATCAATAAAAGTAAAAGCTGGTTCTGTGAGAAGATAAACATAATTGATAAACCATTAGCCAGACTCATCAAGAAAAAGAGGGAGAAGATTCAAATCAACAGAATTAGAAATGAAAAAGGGGAAGTAACAACTGACACTGCAGAAAGACAAAGGATCATGAGAGATTACTACAAGCAACT
>NC_041234.1:80601537-80602306 GCF_002837175.3 Physeter macrocephalus | reverse complement strand
GCCGATATCACTGATGAACATAGATGCAAAAATCCTCAACAAAATACTAGCAAACAGAATCCAACAGCACATTGAAAGGATCATACACCATGATCAAGTGGGGTTTATTCCAGGAATGCAAGGATTCTTCAATATATGCAAATCAATCAACGTGATACACCATATCAACAAACTGAAGAAGAAAAACCATGTGATCATCTCAATAGATGCAGAGAAAGCTTTTGACAAAATTCAACACCCATTTATGATAAAAACCCTGCAGAAAGTAGGAATAGAGGGAACTTTCCTCAACATAATAAAGGCCATATATGACAAACACACAGCCAACATCGTCCTCAATAGTGAAAATCTGAAACCATTTCCACTAAGATCAGGAACAAGACAAGGTTGCCCACTCTCACCACTCTTATTCAACATAGTTTTGGAAGTTTTAGCCACAGCAATCAGAGAACAAAAAGAAATAAAAGGAATTCAAATCAGAAAAGAATAGGTAAAGTTGTCACTGTTTGCAGATGACATGATACCATACATATAGAGACCTAAAGATGCTACCAGAAAACTACTAGAGCTAATCAATGAATTTGGTAAAGTAACAAGATACAAAATTAATGCACAGAAATCTCTTGCATTCCTATACACTAATGATGAAAAATCTGAAAGTGAGATTAAGAAAACACTCCCATTTACCACTGCAACAAAAAGAATAAAATATCTAGGAATAAACCTACCTAAGGAGACAAAAGACCTGTATGCAGAAAATTATAAGATA
>NC_041234.1:80581490-80600971 GCF_002837175.3 Physeter macrocephalus | reverse complement strand
TGGAGAAAAGACAGCCTCTTCAATAAGTGGTGCTGGGAAAACTGGACAGCTACATGTAAAAGTATGAGATTGGAACACTCTGTAACACCATACACAAGAATAAACTCAAAATGGATTAAAGACCTAAATGTAAGGCCAGACACTATCAAACTCTTAGCGGAAAAACATAGGCAGAACCCTCTATGACATAAATCACAGCAAGATCTTTTTGACCCACCTCCTTGAGAAATGGGAATAAAAACAAAAATAAAATGGGACCTAATGAAACTTAGAAGCTTTTGCACAGCAAAGGATACCATAAATAAGACCAAAAGACAACCCTCAGAATGGGAGAAAATATTTGCAAATGAAACAATGGACAAAGGATTACATTTCTCCAAAGAAGATATACAGATTGCCAACAAACACATGAAAGAATGCTCAACCTCATTAATCATTAGAGAAATGCAAACCAAAACTACAATGAGATGTCATCTCACACCGGTCAGAATGGCCATCATCAAAAAATCTACAAATAATAGAGAGTGGCATGGACATATATACACTACCAAACGTAGGGTGGATAGGTAGTGGGAAGCAGCCGCATGGCACAGGGAGATCAGCTAGGTGGTTTGTGACCACCTAGAGTGGTGGGATAGGGAGGGTGAGAAGGAGGGACATGCAAGAGGGAAGAGATATGGGAACATATGTATATGTAAAACTGATTCACTTTGTGGTAAAGCAGAAACTAAGACACCATTGTAAAGCAATCATACTCCAATAAAGATGTTAAAAAAATCTTCAAATAATAAATACTGGAGAGGGTGTGGAGAAAAGGGAACACTTTTGCACTGTTGGTGGGGATGTAAATTGATACAGCCACTTTGGAGAACAGTATGGCGTTTCCTTAAAAAAGTACTAACAGAACTACCATATGACCCAGCAATCCCACTACTGGGCATATACCCTGAGAAAACCATAATTCAGAAAGAGTCATGTACCAAAATGTTCATTGCAGCTCTATTTACAATAGCCAGGACATGGAAGCAACCTAAGTGTCCATAAACAGATGAATGGATAAAGAAGATGTGGCACATATATACAATGGAATATTATTCAGCCATAAAAAGAAACGAAATTGAGTTATTTGTAGTGAGGTGGATGGACTTACAGTCTGTCATACAGAATAAAGTAAGTCAGAAAGAGAAAAACAAATACCGCATGCTAACACATATATATGGAATCTAAGAAAAAAAAAGGTCATGAAGAACCTAGGGTAAGACAGAAATAAAGACACAGTTCTACTAGAGCATGGACTTGAGGATATGGAGAGGGGGAAGGGTAAGCTGTGACAAAGTGAGAGAGTGGCATGTACATACATACAGTACCAAACGTAAAATGGATAGCTAGTGGGAAGTAGCCGCATAGCACAGGGAGATCAGCTAGGTGGTTTGTGACCACCTAGATGGGTGGGATACAGAGGTTGGGAGGGAGGGAGACACAAGAGGGAAGAGATATGGGAAGATATGTATATGTATAACTGATTCACTTTGTTATAATGCAGAAACTAACACGCCATTTAAAGCAATTATACTCCAATAAAGATGTTAAAAAAAGAAAGTGAGTGGGAAGAGGACACAGCGCCTCTCAATATTTTCAGCCTTCAATAAAGTTTTTTAACATTACATGTAAGCATAATTTGATGAAAATCAAATTATATTCCTGAACCTCAAAAGGTACATACTCCTCAATATTTTCATCCATAGTACAATTTCAATGTTAAAAGATAGGTAGGATTCTAATAAAAATGAATTTATATTGCTGAACTCTAAGAGCAAGACACCAATTTTTATCACAGATTCAACCTGTTCTCATTTCACTAACTGCGTGTTTCCCATACCTTGTAATAACTCAATATTGAAAATTTTTAAAAAGTCTAGATCCAGGACTGTAAAAGTCTTAATAAATAAGGAAGAAGTTTCTTCCATGTCTGTGATATCAGCATCTTTTACTATGTCTTCAAGATGCAGCTGCTAGCTTCAACCTCTCCCTGCCCATTTTATTTTCACTTACTCTTCATAATGTTTAACCTGGTCATTCATCACTTGAAACCCACGTCACTTTCCTTTTCTGATGACTTGGAGCATTAAAACCACCTCACCAGGAGAGATATGTATGTTGAAAACAGATATCAAGATATCCAGCTGGAATAGTAAATGGACAACCCTTTCGTGTGGTAGACAGATGATCTGGAACTCTAAAAGTCTCTCCTGTGTAAAGATTCTTCAAGCCCTGAAGAAGAAAATCTCAGGAGTGAGAAGTCTGATTTTTTCCCATTTTGTAATGTTTCTGAAACGCTCTTGAATTTTTGGAATAAATTTGGAGAAAGCCTAGTGTTTCATTTTGGGAATCTTTGAGACAGCTCAACATATTAGGTTTCTTAGGTTTCTTCACTTAAACACAATATATTGATTAAAAGTGTGCCTTCTGGCACCAGACTATTTGTAATTTGATTTCTGTCTTTGCCACTGTGCAAATTTAAGAAATTTATATAGTCTACCTCAAACTTAAGAAATTTATATAGTCACTTTCCTTATCTGTTGAGTATGAAAATGATAATAAAAAAATAATTGTACCTATCCCATAGGGTTATAATGAGGATTAGATGAATTAATATCTATAAAGCTCTTAGAATAGTACCTGGGACATAGTAAGCACTCAATAAACACTAGCTACTTTAATGTCAATTATTATTTTTCATCTTGGAAGTGAGGAGGAATGACTTCTGCAAGTATGGATGTGAGTGCATGGGAATGGAGGGAGGAGAATGGGGGAGCCAGATATACAGAGGAAGGTGATATTAGTAATGTGTGAATGGAGAGATGAATAGAGCAGAGAGCTACAGAATCAGGTATGGAAGATGTGAAGAATGGTTCCTTCTCTCATCCTTACCAAGTGACCCAGCATCAGACTGACAGCAGTAATAAAAACCTCCTCCAGAGAAGGAGTTGAAATGTGGGGGAGAAAATTATGGAAAGATACACAGAGGATAAAAAAGTAATTATCTTTCTTAAAATCTTTGTGAGAATGAGAGAGAGAGAGAATGAATATGACCTAAATAGGATATGAAAAATTGCTAAGCACTAAAAGTTAGGGCTTTGTTATGTTCACCAGTAAAACCAAATCTATAAGCGGAGGATCCCAAACATTTGCTATTTTAAGAAGTATCTATATTTTGGGTGATAATTAAGTACTCTAAACTTCCATCAAAATTATTGTCAACTCTTTGATGGCTCATTGATTTTTAGAGGCCATATCAGTTTTCACTCTCTCCCTGGATGCTTACAGTAATGTAGTGTAATAAAAATTAAACAACATGCTGAATGGTGATTTAAAAACAGCTGTGCATTTTATATTTGGGAGAGACAGAAGGGGCAGGAATATAATTTAAGCATATCCTGGGTGATTTTCCTACCAAACACTGATATAAAAATAAATATATCATATATATAAATACCAGCACAATGGTGGGAAGAAGAACATTTAGAAACTCTAGTGATTACATCCTCCCATCCAGAATAATACCATTGTCTTAAACAATCAACCCATTTCTTTACCTATCTCAGCAAAACTCTCAGGGATATGAAAGACCTTAGAACTCTAACATACCGTCTCAATAAAACATTATGAATGGAATACATTTTGATGGTGTTTATAGAACGAGATCATCTGAAATTGTGAGTCTTAATATCATAGACCAAATTTTTCTTTACCCCATTCTCCCTCCTTAAAAATACTCAGTTTTAAAAGGACTTAATTCATAGACTCTCTTTAGAAAAAAAAATCTTCTTCCATAGTACTGATACATAATGACGTTGGTGTGTGTGTGTGTGTGTGTGTGTGTGTGTGTGTGCACGCACGCATGCGTGCTACAGTGGTTGTGGTAATGGCTACTGACATTCTTCACTCTAGGAAGGAAGGTTTTATGTGTAAACAACACAAATTCCACCATTATGAAAATAAAGTTTAAGATTTTCTTTCCCAGGGAGTTCATGGACCACCATCTACAAGATTTAAAACATTCAGTTCCTATGACTTGAAAAAGGATTCCAAGACCTCATTCCTCAAATCAAGGAGAAATTTCAAAATATGTAAAACACGACTTCCAGATCACAAAAGGTGCTATTTAGGTGGAGGTCATGTCTGCCTATGATTCAGAAAACCAAAACTGTGAAATGGATGGACTTTCAAGGCATCTTATGTACGTTAGCGCTTCTTTTCATTCTCTTCCTTTGATAGGCTTATCTTTATTTTACACTCAAACTCGTTCTATGGTATTTTCCTCTCTCCCTGTAAACCTGATGTTTTATTCCTTGAATAGACCTCCCTTTGTCCTGCCATGCTTTTTGCATATAGCAGTTCAGACACAGAAGGCCTCTTTCGCTCCTATTATTGTTATTGGTGGATGACAGGCGGAACCCTTAGGACCCTATTGAAGGATCTTTAATGCTTTGCATTTCTATTCTGTGCCGTTTCCTGCTTGCACTCATTCAACTTCACACAGCTCTTGCTGCAGTCTTCCCAAATTCGTTCTGCAGAAACTCATCACTTTTATTTTTACCCCCTTTGCTTTCACTTTGGTCCCAATTACCAACCTAACTAGATTCTGATTTCTGTTCACTTCAGGAGTTCCCCCACTTTTCACATAATCTTTTTTCACATCGTCTTTCACTTTTTTAATATGCAAACCCGAGCCTATGAATTGCTTCTGCTTTTTCTCTCCTGAGTTTACCTACTGTGTAATAAGAAAGCCCTTTACCATGTCACATCACTTGGTGTATCCATTTATTAAGATCCCATGCTTAGAACTATCATCTTCAAACTTCACTTTAAAAGATGCCCAATAGTCCCATGAAGTTCACTCTGCTGAGAATCGACACTCTCCATATGCCTTTCTTTTGGTTTTCCCTCTTCAGAAGCAAGTATTTAAATGTTCTTTTTTTTAATTGTTAGGGTTTTTTAAATATGTATTTATTTATTTTGTCTGCACTGAGTCTTAGTTGCGGCATGCATGTGGGATCTAGTTCCCCCACCGCGGATTGAACCCCGGCACCCTGCATTAGGAGTGGAGAGTCTTACCCACTAGACCACCAGGGAAGTCCCAGTATTTAAATGTTCTTTAGTCTGTTTGATTTTGGCCAAACCAAATTTCATCCTCACAGTTTTGGTTAGAAAGGTATGTCTAGAAAGCCTCAAATAGAAACAAGATAATCATACCTTAATGACGAAACAGGTTGAGCCTCCTGATGGCCAGCTTTCTTATCTTGATCTAGTTATTGTTTAGTGAACAAAGTGAAAGAACTAAGCTCTTTTGCAAATG
Organism: Physeter macrocephalus; assembly: GCF_002837175.3. Classification (NCBI taxonomy): domain Eukaryota; kingdom Metazoa; phylum Chordata; class Mammalia; order Artiodactyla; family Physeteridae; genus Physeter; species Physeter macrocephalus. The sequence continues at coordinate 80,595,612 of NC_041234.1, read as the reverse complement.
ATTACATTGAGTAACTATTGCCAAGGGCCCAAAGAGAATGACTTTCTATAAAAGTGACTAGAGAAGAGATGTCCAGTATCCTGGAGACTAGACGTACTCACCCAAGTAGTATAGGTATTCTGTGCAGATCACAGTAGAAGGCAATGTTAGGATGTCTAACCAGATAGGCAGTTGGCATTAAGAAGACCCAATGTTAGGTATCATAGGACATCTCAACCGGTGGCTAGGGCCAATTTTTAGGATAATTTAGAGTAACAATTTACTTGGTAGTGCCAGAAAGGGTCAGGTACAGAGTCAGGAGAGCAAGTGGTGGGAACCCAGTTACTTAAACTGGGGTACCAGCAAGGATTTGGTCAAAAGGAACAAGCAAGAGTAGATGAAGGCTGACTTGCTGCTGGGTTAAGGGCTCCAGTGGGTTTTTATATTTCCTTCATTAGGGGCTAGATTGATCTTCAGGCGCTGGAGCAAGCTGGGGGTTAAAATATCCCAGCCATGGAGGCTGAAGGCAGAGAGGCAGCAAACCAGGCTTGTCATTATAGCTGGAGTTCAACACTGACAGATTCTTATGTTTAATAACTATAATTTAATTATAATCAACCTGTAGTTCTTTGGATTTCATATAGCACACTGGAACTAGTGTAATTGTTGTTCAGCAGCAGGTGCCATTTTAATATAACATTTAATGTTTGGAGTATTTAAAAGTACCAGTGATTAGACTTTCTTGAAAGCATAATAAAAAGTTTCTTAATTTAAAGTTAATTTGATTTTTGTACTTCAGTAGATGTAGTTATTGATTAGTGAGAGTGTTTCTTTAAAACAGAGCCAGGGTTAATGAAGGAATCATCATATCACTTTTGAACATTAAAAAAAGACTAAAGATCTCTAGCTTGCACCTATTTTTATGCTGTCCCAAGTGTTCAACAATAATTCTCTAATTTCAGTTGAATTACTAACATCAAGTGATCCAAAAAATCTATAGCTATACATGGAAAGTAGATTTCTAATTGTAATTCCATAGTAATGAAAGGTGCTCTTTTTCTGGAGTTTAGGCTAGGTCAGGAAAATCATCTTCACAGAGGAACTTTTCAGAAATAGTCATAAGAACCTTGCTGAGAGAATCTATTCCATATGAAAGGAAGAGCACAATAAAATCTACCAGTGCATGATGTGGTAGGGAGTGAATCTACAACGAAGCGGTTTTGAGAACGAAATGAAAGAGGAAGAAGGAGCTGAGGAAGGATGGAGGAACCATAGAAGAACATAAATACTTAAAGGAATGAGAGACAGCAGAGAAATGTGACCAAAGTAGTGTGTGGAAAGGAAAAAGAAATGGTATGAGTGGGAGGGGTAACAATTTTGAAGTATAAGATTAACTGGTAGAAGACTTAGTAGGAAATTGGAAATACCAGACATAAAATTAAATGTTTGCCTTACACATAGGGAAAAGTGTCATTTGGCATTATGACCATCATAGGACAGGATGTACACTAGCACTAAGGCAAGCTTGGGGACATTTTTTTAAGCTAGCCTAAGTGAACATCAAGCAACATTAAAAAAAAAGTAAGCAACAAGTAGGTTCCTATGACCTTAGCTATAGGACATCTTATTAAGAACATCTTCTTTTAGTTCCTTCTTTCAGTTCCAAAATATTGTTGCAGAAAACTCTATAACTGTGCAGATTGGTCTCACTTTAAATGCATGGCCACAAATCTCAAATGTCACAAACACTGCCACCCAGAAATGTTCCTACACTTCCCTAGTATATTTACTTTTGCACTTTGAAAAAAAAAAGTTTCACACATTGTCCACTCTACTCAAACTGCCTGCAATAGCTCATTTCCCCTCCATACTCTCCCACCTCATGTACACATAATCTCAGCTGGTGGTCTTGCCACACTCTCAGCCTGCTACTGCTACAATGGAAATGTGTCCCTGTTCCCATTAAAGTTTCATCTATATTGCTCAAGACGTCACTCCTGCAATTGTCCCTTTTTTCTCTTGTGTTATCAATACTGCCCTCTATGTGATCATTCCCCTCTGCATTTAAAATACTCTAGTGCCTCTTGTTTTAATAAAACACAAAGAAATTTCTCCTTATTAACATTCTTTCTCCAGCTACTATCCCATTTCTCTGTTCCCCCTCAGGGCAAATCTTGAAAGAGTTGTCATATTCACTGTCTCCACCTCCTCACCCACATTCTCCCCTCAACCCACTCCAATGGGGCTTCTGCCACTGCCACTTCACCGTCAAGGTCACCAATGACTTCTATCTTACCAAACAGAATCATTTCTCTCTTTACGTGTGAATTGATTTCTCAACAGCATGTAACACTGTTGACAACTCCCCCCTAGTATACTACACTTTCTATAGTTCTTTCTTCTGCATTACTACTTATTTTCTTCTAACTCACCAGATGTTCCTTATCTTTTTTGCTGGATTCCCCTTCTTTTACCCTTGATATTATTGCAACTTTCTGGGATGCTCCTCCCCCAATTCTCACTTGACTGGTTCCCTCTTATAATTCATGTCTCAGCTTAAAGTCACCTCCTGTCTAATCAAAAATAAACCTCCTAGTCTTTTTTTTTTTTTTTTTTTTTTTGGTACGCGGGCCTCTCACTGTTGTGGCCTCTCCAGTTGCGGAGCACAGGCTCTGGACACGCAGGCTCAGCGGCCATGGCTCACGGGCCCCGCCGCTCCGTGGCATGTGGGATCCTCCCGGACCGGGGCACGAACCCGTGTCCCCTGCATCGGCAGGCGGATTCTCAACCACTGCACCACCAGGGAAGCCCTTTCTCCTAGTCTTTTTAATTTTTAATATTTATCAGTGTCTGGTATCTCGTCGCTTACTGTCTTCTTGTCCTTCTCCTCCCACTAGATATAATCACCCTGATAATGAAGACACTGTCTGCCTTGTTAGCTATTACATTCCTAGCGCCTAGAGCAGTGTCTGGCATATAGTAGGCACTCAATAAATGTTTACTGAATTACTGAATAAATTCATGCAAGGTATGACATTCTCTCCATATCCAACTCTTTGTTATCTACTTAAGAAACAAGCCAATGGACTTTGGCATGACTGCTTGTTAGCATGTATGCTAGAATCAAAGATGTGGTCACTTAATGTGAAATATAATAACCATTTTCAGTCTGTCCATGGCTAATTTCCACTTATCTTACAAGTTTCAGCCTAAACATTGCCTGCTTAGGGAAGCATTTTCTGATACTATAGACTATTTTTTCCATGCTGTTTTTACCCAGCATATCCTCCTTTATATTACTCATCATACCTGTAATTACTTGTTACATACTTATGGGCTATATTCTCCATGAGGGCATAGGTTATGTTTTTTTTAAATCTCTTTATCTAGTAGAGTGTCTAGCATGGAGCAAGAGTTCATTAAATGTTTTCTGGATTGAATCAAACAGACCTGGCTCACACTGGCATTGAGGCTAGTAAGTCTGAACCTCAATATATACTTTCTTACTGAGTGAATCTAAGTTCCAATTATGAAAGAAAATTGAACTGTCATGTTTGTGGGATGACTCTAAGATAGGAGAAAAATATTAAAGCATAAAATCATGTATTGCTCTGGTAGCATAACTTCCCTTCTTTTATTAACCTAAATTAAGAATCTGATATTCAGACATTTCGTTTCAGAAAATCCGAGAAGGTTCAAACCACTAAAATAGCCATGTATGTGAGTGGTTGGGTAGATATGTCTCTACTTAAATTAAAATAGTGCCTTGTTTGGAACTCTGCAGGTTGTTAGAGAAATGGTAAAATGGTGACACCCTTTCAGGAAGAGAGATAAGAGGGATCAAAGCCAGCTTATGGGTGGAAAAGAAGACAATCCTCTATCGCAGGAAGGATTGATCTCTTTCAGTATGAAAGGAAACTAGCTGACAGATGTCAATACATAGAAAAGCAGCACTTCCTGCTTCTATCATAAAGATAAATTGGAGCAAATGCCTTAGCTCTTGAGACTATTTGAACTCCACAGCCCACGTGGCAGAAATTACAATGAGAAGACTGCTCAATTCAGCCCAATAGCCCGCCTGTTACTTACCTCTTCTTGATAATTGGCTGATTAATTAGTTACAGTAAGCACTTGTTATGAAACAGACCAATGTTTTTGAGTATCATACACTAACTCTAGGCATAAGTAGTCATACTCTTATGCCACATAAGAGGCAGGCCTTTCTCTCACTGGGATAAACCTGCACTGTTTTCTTTTGATCAGCAGGTTTTATAATTATTGTCTTGGTTTTAACAAATACTTATTTATCACATGCTTTGTGCCAGACACTTCTCCAGACACTGAGGATATAGTAGTGAGCAAGACATATGAAGCCCACGTCCTCAGGGGGCTTACAGTCTAGTGAAAAGAGACAGAGTAATTAGATAAAGCAATAATTTTGTAGCATAATATAAGGGCTATGAAGAAGAGTAAAGCAAGGTAAGAGGACAGAGAGTGATGGTGAGGGTAGGGTGTAATTACTGTAGATAATATGGTCAAGAAAGTTCACCCCAAGGAGGTGTCATTTGAGCAGAGACCTGAATACACTGAAGAAGAAAGCCAAGGGAATAGCTGGGGCAGTGAATTTCAGAGGAAACAGAAGCTTATCTGCTGACATTTTGCTCAAGGCTAAAGCCTCGAATGCTCTAGGGCAATTTTCAGAAGCATTCTGGGGGCCTTCCAGCTTGACTCTGTACCTCTTCTGCTTGGGAAGTCTGAAATGCCCAGACCTTTTTTTGTCCCACTCTAGGCCAGGTACCCAGAAGAAAGTCATTTGGCATCCCAGCTACATGATTGGGTCCTACGTATTTTTGCTCTAGTGTATTAAGCACTGGTATCAATATTACAGAGATGTCAATCCATGGATCTTCCCTCAAGAAGACCACAATCATTTCCTTGGGGACAGGCTTGGGCTATAATATCATTTTCTTAAGTCCTTTTGGCCAAAACTCTTAGAATCACCTGGCTAGGAACATTTCATCATTCCACTGTGGATCTTCAAAGCTTCATCCCAGTCTCCTCAGAGTAGATGGCCTTGATTCTGGATTCTTGGCCTGATAATGGATTTGGATATGATCTACACATTTGGACTATGTAAAAGTTTTTTTGAGGGTGAAATTTTGCTCTTTTTGTTTGCTTATTTTACATTTTTATGGGGTATATTTTCTAAGGAGTGAAATGCACAGATCTTACATATACAGTTCAATGAGTTTTTCCAAATTTATAAATCTGTGTGTCCCACATCCCAATCAAGTTAAATGGTATTTTTAACATCCCAGAAATTTCCTTTCTACTCTTTCTAGTCAATCCCTCTCCAGAGGTAACCACTATTCTGATTTTTTTTCACCACAGTGCAGTTTTGCCTATTTTTGAACTTTATATAAATGGAATCATACAATATGTACTCGCCCCTGTGCCTGGATTCTTTCACTCATCCTTATGTCTGTGAAATTCATCCATGCTGTATGTATTAGCAATTCATCTTCTTTAACTGTTGAGTGGTATTCTATTTTATGAATATACCGCAATCCATTTACCTATTGATAGAAGTTTGGATTGTTTCCAAATTGGGGCTATTATGAATAAAGCAGATATAAACATTTGAGAAAAAGTCTTTCTAGGGACATATGTTTTCATTTTTCTGGGGTAAGTATCTAGGAGTGGAAGTTGGATCACAGGGTATGATGTCATTAAGAATTTTAATATATACAAAATTTTTGCTCTGAAGCCAGACTACCTGTTGGTAATGGTATGAACCCTCTTCTGAGCCTTGACAATTTTGATTCTGGCTGAAAAACCACTGTATTAAGATAGTATAGCACAGTGGTTATGAGTAAGGTTTGTGGACTTGGACTGCCAAAGTTCACATCTTGGCCCCATTACTTAAAAGTTGTGAGGGCCTTGGGCATATTAGTTAATGACCATGGACCTTGGATTCCTTATATGTAAAATACACTTGTTTCATAGGATTGTGTAGTGAGAATTCAATGAGATATTTTCTACAAAAGTAGTTAGTACAGTGCCTGGGCACTTCATAAAGTTTCAGTAAATATTGACTTGGGAGTTGGGGGAAATTAAGTCCTATCTGCACTTGCCTGAATGCTTCACTGAATATAACATCAAAATGAAAGGCAACCAGACACCAAAAGGTATGTAATTAAATCACAAGGAAAGACCAAACTTGGAGCTTAATAAGAAACCAAATTTAAGTTAAATGATTGGCCTTAAATAATAGTGCACAAACAAATATTGATTAATTGTTCACCTTTACCCTTCAGACAAACTTCATCTTCAGCAACACTGTATTTTCCTGTTAAATGATATTAGGCATATATATGTATACCTAATACATTCTCACTTCCTTGTAACTTGTTAACATTCACAGGGGTGCCAATAACAGCTGAACTTGCAAACTATTAATATAAGGATCAATTCAGCAACATCATTAGGGACAATCAATGCCAGACTCAAGCATACAGATGCATAAACTATAAGAAACATTTTATGACTTGGCAATTACTAATTTATATATGTTTTACTTATCAATTTCAATAAAATCAATATCGTGACTCTCTCTCTGCTGAATATAGTTTTGGTCAGCTAGCATTAGATGATGAAAAACACAAATGTATGAATATCAGAGGAACTTTTTTTTCAAGAGATTCTGCTAGGTTTGCAATGTCAACGTACCCAGCTGTTTGATTTCATAACTGCAGCAAATGCCAGGGACACAACTCAAAACAGGTAATGATGACCTTTGATTTCATTTCCAAAGGAAACAGTAACCACTGATGCAGCTGTGGATTCTAACCCAAGAGAAACTGAATATCTAAAATTAAAATTTTCCTGTTCTCCCTCAAGCTAAATCATTGAACAATATTGCTTGAGCTAGGGGTGTCCGTGATATTGGTATAAACTTAAATTAATTTTAAGGAGAAATTGAAAAGTTGTTTGAATTTTGTAGCCTTTTCCATTATTTGAATGGAAAAAACCAAAGTTCATATATTCATATTGAACAGAGAAGGCGCAAAGAGAAATATCAAATTCCTGATTTTCCCTAATGACATTGCTGGTTATATGAAACGTCAGTATTCTGCCTCAAACAAAGCCATGAGGGCCATGTTGGAGCTGACATCTTTCTTAATGCCATCCTCAAAGGGTCAGAAAATGCCCCCCTCCCCACATCTTGGTAGCTCTCTATCTACATTCTGCAGCTGTAATATATGGATGTGTTGGAAATCACTATGTCCTTCAATCATCACATCCTGGCAAATGTCCTGAATTCCTATAAACTTAAAAAGTACTCAAAATTCTGGAGGAAAAAAAAAAAGAGCTCAAATTAAATAACTCTGCATTCCACAAATGGTTGTACCAGTTTTATGGGCTTATTTAACCTGTCAGTTATTAACTGAGTTCAGTGCACCCTTCTGTGTACCTCCCCTGTACTCCTTTAACTCAACTGCTTACCTCTATTATAGTACTTACCACACAGCTGTCAGTTTGATTTTTTTCTAGCATGCAGATCTCATTATGTCACTCCCTGCTTAGCATCCTTCAGTGGTTTTCTGCTGTTTCCAAGGTAACATCAGACTCTTACTTTGGCCTCCAAAGGCCCTTCCTGATCTGACTCTTGTTTATCTTTCTAGCATCATCTCCTGCCATCGTTTCCCTTCCATCTCCAGTGTTAGCCAAACTGCCCTACCTGTAGCTCCTCCAAGAAGCTACACTTGCATCTCTCAATGTCTTAGCACATATCTTTTCGTGCTAATTTAAATGCCTTTCCCCCGGCTCCATTCAACTGGTCAATTCTCCTTATTTTTAAAAATTCAACTCTAGTGACATTTTCTTCTAAGATCATTTTTGCTTTTGCTCACATATGACCAACAGCTGAAACCTACATAAAATGCAGGTGTCTCTCCATTGCTCTCCCTCAGCTCCTACTGAATAATATTATCATAGCACTTAATGCTTTCAAAATAGTGGAATTTTCTCAGTACTCTTTCCCAGTATACTGTGAGCTTGTGGGAGTCAGGGACACTATTTTATAAATTTCTGTATTCCTTACAGCCTGTCCCAGTGCCTGGCTCAAAGTGGGTGTTCAATAAGTGTTATCTGGGGACTTACCTGGTGGTCCAGTGGTAAAGAATCTGCCTTACAATGCATGGGACATAGGTTTGATCCCTGGTCAGGGAACTAAGATCCCACATGCTGTGGGGCAGCTAAGCCCACGTGCCACAACTACTGAGCTCATGTGCCTCAACTAGAGAGCCTGTGTGCTACAACTAGAGAAGAGAAAACCCGCACACCACAAGTAGAGAGAAGCCCATGCACCACAACAAAGAGCCCGTGTGCCACAACTAAAACCTGATGCAGTCAAAAATAAATTAAATAAATCTTAAAAAAAATAAATGCTGTCTGAAAATGCGACAAAGGGAAGAAAAAATCCTTGAAATTCCAATTGATACTCTCATTTTTTTGAGTTCTTAATAGACATAGCTTTGACCTGTAAACCTTCAATGTCAACACAATGTGAACACTCTGAGCCTAATTCATTATCATCTGTGACCCTCTGGACAGTCCTGCTGTTTTCCTGCCTTTTAGAAAGCAGTCCTCTGGCATTCTGTCAATTCTGTGAAAGGCTTTTTAGCCTCCCGTCCATGTTCTACTTACCATCTCAATTTCCTGTTGGGGCCTGATTCCAAGACTCTTATCCTTCCGCTGGCCACTGTGTGGACCTCTCCTCCAAATCTCCTTTTGACCAACTCAAGTAACTTGTCTGGTCCCTTGATCACTGATCCCGAGGCATGTACAGCATGAACTCTTCCTTTGCCCAGGTTGTTTAATAACTTAAATGTACTAATATATTCACATTTTGTTAAAAAAAACAATGAGACACTGAGTAGAGCCAAAAGTATCAATAATATGTCTGGAGCCATAAACTACTCAAGGTCTTAGGGAGAGGGGGTATGAAAGCATGGGTAGCAAGCACTTTCACTACTCATTGCTCCCCAGTAACACCACTTCCTTAAATCTATAGGGGAAAATTCTGTTCTAATGTCTCTACTGGTAAACTGAATTTCAGGCCAATTTCCATGCAGTCAGTCATCTTATGGGATTTTTTTTCCACCAGGCTTCACTGGAGTTAATAAGGCCAAATATTCCTACTAAAGTATTTTTTCTCTAATAGGCCCTAAACATCTTGCAGGGGTAGGCCAGTATCCCTACAGTAATTACCATTCAAAAAAAAACAAAGAAAAAGATGTGTTTAAACAGCTTTAGAAATAGAATTCATCTAGAATAAAACAGCTGTTGACCTTTAAATATAATTTTGTAACATAGGTCCTTCAACTGCTACTGACCCCAAAGAAGGCATCAAATAATGCATTTGCCTTATTGAATAATAATTTGCAATATGCTTTAAAGGTCTTCTCCCTCTCTTGGGCCATTGATGTTTTCATGCTTTTGAAGAGTATTCAATGTCTGTTATGTTTTTATAATCCTTAAATCACCTTATATTCATCTGCAAGATCCACTGTGTTTCATGATTTGCTGTGGAGATTAGTGCATTAATGATACTTTTCCTTTCATATGCCTTGTAAAGAAAAAAGTAAAAGAAGCATGGATGCAGGACTGTTTCAGTGTCATTTTGAAATCTCTCATTATGTATTGCTACCATTTAAAAAATATATACCCATCCCATGCTGGGGGTGGGGGCGTTGGAGGTGGATAAGTCATTTGTAAAATGTTATAGAGTTTTTATTTGTGTGAATAAAATGAGGAAGAAACTTCTACATCTCCCATCAGCCAAGCAAAATAGCAATACTTTCCTGCGACTTTTAAACCACACAAGGAAAGACACGACTGCATATTTTTATAGTGTTTTCTAGTAACTCCTTATACAGGGAGAAATCGTCAAAACTTCCTATTTTGAGTGACGAGGTATGCATTGGTCTTAGTTTGCCAACCTACAACATATTTTGGTGATGTAGGAAGTAGACTTCAAAGGAATTCATCCTTAGCAACAGCATTCAACTGCCTAGTGCAGAAAACAACTGTGATTGAGAGACAGCACATAACGCTGGTCAAGAGCCAAATTGTTTCTAACTTCTGTACAGAAAACAAGGAGTGATGAATTAGCTACCTGAAACGTGAACTAAAACGCGGTAACTTAGGGAATGCTTCTAGCTCCTTTAAAGGCAAGAGGAAAACAAAAAAATAAATAAATAAAGGCAAGAGGGCACGAGAAAACAAAAATATGGCAGTGGGTTCTGATATCAGAGGTAAGAAAATGAAAGAGATGAAGAAAAAAATGAAAGAGAGCAAAATAGTGCCATGATATAAAGAGTTCAAATATCTAGTCTGAGATGATTCAGGAAATAGTTATATATTTGGTTAAAACTAATTTTAGGGTTTCCGTCTGAAATCCAGACTAGAGAGAGGATATTTAAACAGAGTTTTCAGTCAAGCAGAAATATAGCTCTTGTTGATGCAGGAAACAATTCTGTGATGAGAGAATATGGTCATATGTCCATTTCACCCCCAAAGCTTGAAATATGCCCCTGATGCACAAAACAGTCTCAGAAACATGAGACTTATCCTTGCCAATAATATGATTCTTTATTCTCTTTCACATACTGCTTATTCCCAGGATCAGGTACAAACTGCATTCTGAGTTGGTCTCCCAGATATGATGGTAGGTTGGGCCATCTACACTCACTCATCCAGTCCTCTTTGGGACTAGAAGCACAGATTTATAAGACGACCCATTCTAGGGGACATTATAAGAATGTTAGAGTATTCAGTACCCAAAGTATAACAAGAAAGGGCAAACCCTATACTTTATTTGTCACCACGGCTCAAGATGTACACTCCAGTATGCCTGCGGTGAAAGTAACTGCAAGGGAATGAATGAAAAAGGGAACACATTTCTTATATACAGCATTTCCAGAAGGCCACTAGGATTTTCTAAGGAAAGGTATATACAGTTTTTCTGCCAACTTCTCACTGTGTCACTGTGGCTGAGGTGAGATATATGTAGTTGACACTTGCCTCTGTAGCCAGGTGGGAAAGGAAGAACAATAAAGTAATAAAATGGGAGAAATAGAATTCAGTTTATGAAAACTCACTCTGTGGTCGGCTCTGGATAAGACTCTATTACCTTAAGTGTAGTGCAAAAAGTACCAGCCGTTCCCTTACCGCCATGTAGTCGGTAAGTTTGTATATCAGAAAATTACATGTCCATACTCACTAAAAAATCGCATACCTAACTGAGGACAAAGGGTAGCCTTCCTTAATCAGTGAATTTGTTGGACGCAGTTTTGAAAACATAACTTCTCAACAGCATTTTAGAATGTGTGTACAGCATATTTTTAAATTTAAAAAACAATGGGCTTCAATAGAAGCAAAATAAAAAGTAAAACAAAAATGTTTTAAGCGGTAGTATTGTCATGGTAACTTCTCAAGGCTTAACTAGAATGAGATTAAAGATCATGTGCTAACAAAAGATGGCAAAGTGTCTATATTGATGCCTTGCTATCATTAAAGCTATAATAAAATGAGCTGTAGTATGCCTCTGACTTCAATCTTTGATGCATACAGAGACAGAATACTACATCCAGTTCTGTATGAAAGATTACTATTAGGATGCATAAAAACTACTATGTCCCATAATTCATTTATAAAATTTTACATAACTAGGCATTAGCTCCTAACTATAAATCAGTCCCGATTTCTTAGTGTTTAGTGAGCAAGTAGAAAATTTAGCCTTGATCAATTAAACTAACCTCTAAATTGCTACCTGAGCATGTTGGTGACAGCTGTCAATTCAGAAGCAGTTTATAAAAACTGAAAGATGACAAGAAAATGCTGAGTTGATATGACAGTGATGACAAAAATTTGCTAAGGCATGTATCCTTTAGAAAATGTCTCTGCACCACAACAGATGGCCAGTGGTCAGGGAAAAACTATTAAAGCCAGAACTGTGGAAACTTTAACTCTTCACTCTGGGAAACTAAAGACTTACTACAAATCAAATCTTAAAAGCAGAGCTTTGTCTTAGAGCCTCACGGATGTTGGCAAAGGTGCCTGTACTATTCCTTGGGTTGGCAAGATAAACTAAAGCACTTAGAAAGAAAAACACTGAAATTTTCCACTAACAGTCTATAAAATTTATCAGACATGCTTTACTGCGGGGGCTGTGCTATCAATGCCTATTGCCCGGGGAGAGACACATCATGAAGGTAATGAACGACGCAGCACTGAGAAACACACACGAAAGCCATACCCAATTGTACTTGCTGTCACAAAGCAGCTGAGGGCTGTTCTGCATCATTCAGTGGGGGCTGCCTTGATCCCCCAGCAATCTGCTCCTGATGAAGCTACATTGTGGACCACCTCTGAGGGTGACGTTTCTGAACAGTAGGAAAGGAGAGGGGCACAAACATGAGACCACCAGTGATCTAACCAAACAATGAGAGGGCCTGAAAATTTTCATTTAGGGCTTAATTTGATATAGGGCACAGAGCAAGGAAAAAACAAACAAACAACTCTCACTGATTAAATAAGTAAGGAACAGTACATTTCCATAGTTGAGGGTGGCATAGCTATACTCATTAACAGTACGGTCTCTGTTCTGTCTTAATTCGTAAAATTGTTCAGTTTTTCTGCATTATGCTCACTTATAAACTACTTCAAAGTCCTCTGAAAGAAATCAAGGTATAAACTCCAAATAAATAAGTTACTGCCACTACCCTGTGTATTTGCCAGAAGCATATATCATGTTGAGTCACACTGTCGACAAGCCTGTGCTATCCCTTGGCCTTTTCAAAAGCTGCATTGACTCATGTCCCTGGAGCACTATTTTCAGTGCTGAAAGGGTCATTCTCCTGCATAGCACTGACTGCTGAGTAAGATATTTGCTCACAGGCTGGAGCAATTGTGTGCTTATTGTCTAAACAGCCAGTGAAGCCCTCTTCAAAATGGAATGTATTTCTTACCACCAAAATGTGAAGAGATGGGAAGGTAGAACAGACCACCATACGGAAGAATATGGGGAACAAGGTCACTATTCATGTAGTGCGGCTTTGCCAAGCAAAATACATATTAACACAGTGCCTGTGAGGCTGACAGACAGTGCAAGTGCCATTTCTTGCCATTTTTTTTGAACATCTTTATTCGAGTATAATTGCTTTACAATGGTGTGTTAGTTTCTGCTTTATAACAAAGTGAATCAGCTACACATATACATATGTTCCCATATCTCTTCCCTCTTGCGTCTCCCTCCCTCCCACCTTCCCCATCCCACCCCCCTAGGTGGTCAAAACCCACCGAGCTGACCTCCCTGTGCTATGCGGCTACTTCCCACTAGCTAGCCATTTTACGTTTGGTAGTGTATATAAGTCCATGCCACTCTCTCACTTTGTTACAGCTTACCCTTGCCCCTCCCCATATCCTCAAGTCCATTCTCTAGTAGGTCTGTGTCTTTATTCCCATCTTACCCCTAGGTTCTTCATGACCTTTTTATTTTTTCTTAGATTCCATATATATGTGTTAGCATATGGTATTTGCTTATCTCTTTCTGACTTACTTCACTCTGTAGGACAGCCTCTAGGTCCATGCACCTCACTACAAATAACTCAATTTCATTTCCTTTTATGGCTGAGTAATATTCCATTGTATATATGTGCCACATCCTCTTTATCCATTCATCTGTTGATGGACACTTAGGTTGCTTCCATGTCCTGGCTATTGTAAATAGAGCTGCAATGAACATTTTGGTACATGACTCTTTTTGAATTATGGTTTTCTCACATTATATGCCCAGTAGTGGAATTGCTGAGTCGTATGGTAGTTCTATTTTTAGTTTTTTAAGGAACCTCCATACTGTTCTCCATAGTGGCTGTATCAATTTACATTCCCACCAACAGTGCAAGTGTTCCCTTTTCTTGACACCCTCTCCAGCATTTATTGTTTCTAGATTTTTTGATGATGGCCATTCTGACCGGTGTGAGATGATTATCTCATTGTAGTTTTGATTTGCATTTCTCTAATGATTAATGATGTTGAGCATTCTTTCATGTGTTTGTTGGCAATCTGTATATCTTCT
>NC_041234.1:80575412-80581449 GCF_002837175.3 Physeter macrocephalus | reverse complement strand
AGAAATTAAAGATTATACAAATAGATGGAGAGATATACCATGTTCTTGGATTAGAGGAACCAACATTGTGAAAATGACTCTACTACACAAAGCAAGGTACAGATTCAATGCAATACCTATCAAACTACCACTGGCATTTTTCACAGAACTAGAACAAAAAATTTCACAATTTGTATGGAAACACAAAAGACCCCGAATAGCCAAAGCAATCTTGAGAAGGAAAAACGGAGTTGGAGGAAGCAGGCTCCCTGACTTCAGATGATACGACAAAGCTACAGTAATCAAGACAGTATGGTACTGGCACAAAAACAGAAATATAGATCAATGGAACAGGATAGAAAGCCCAGAGATAAACCCACACACATATGGTCACCTTATCTTTGATAAAGGAGGCAAGAATATACAGTGGAGAAAAGACAGCCTCTTCAATAAGTGGTGCTGGGAAAACTGGACAGCTGCATGTAACAGAATGAAATTAGAACACTCCCTAACACCATACACAAAAATAAACTCAAAATGGGTTAAAGACCTAAATGTAAGGCCAGACACTATCAAACTCTTAGAGGAAAACATAGGCAGAACACTCTATGACATAAATCACAGCAAGATCCTTTTTGACCCATCTCCTAGAGAAATGGAAATAAAAACAAAAATAAACAAATGGGACCTAATGAAACTTAAAAGCTTTTGCACAGCAAAGGAAACCATAAACAAGACCAAAAGACAACCCTCAGAATGGGAGAAAATATTTGCAAACGAAGCAACTGACAAAGAAACATAGGCATAACACTCTATGACATAAATCACAGCAAGATCCTTTTTGACCCACCTCCTAGAGAAATGTAAATAAAAACAAAAATAAACAAATGGGACCGAATGAATCTTAAAAGCGTTTGTACAGCAAAAGAAACCATAAACAAGACCAAAAGACATCCCTCAGAATGGGAGAAAATATTTCCTGCACATCTGGAGCCTGTCCTCCGCAACGAGAGGCCGCGATAGTGAGAGGCCTGTGCACTGCGATGAAGAGTGGCCCCCACTTGCCACAACTAGAGAAAGCCCTCGCACAGAAACGAAGACCCACCACAGCCATAAATCAATTAATTACTTTTAAAAATTAAAAAAAAATAACAAAAACAAACAACCCAATCCAAAAATGGGCAGAAGACCTAAACAGACATTTCTCCAAAGAAGATATACAGATCGCCAACAAACACATGAAAGAATGCTCAACATCATTAATCATTAGAGAAATGCAAATCAAAACGACAATGAGATATCATCTCACACCGGTCAGATTGGCCATCATCAAAAACTCTAGAAACAATAAATGCTGGAGAGGGTGTGGAGAAAAGGGAACCCTCTTGCACTGCTGGTGGGAATAATGTAAATTGATACAGCCACTATGGGCAGGCGGACTCTCAACCACTGTGCCACCAGGGAAGCCCATGCCATTTCTTAATGCTTTGCTGCAACCAGAAAAGTCCCCGCAGAGGAAAAAGGAGAGTAAGTAATTGTCCATGTTTTTGATGCTTTAATTAGGGCAGGACTAAAAGAGATTGAAGTTGTTTCTACACACAAAACAACTAGGCAATTTAATCAAACTAGGATCAATTGATGAAGTCAGAAAAACTTAAAAATAGTTGTTTTACTAAGTGGCAAATAGTTGTTTTACTAAGTGGCAAGTCTATCTAAATGCCTCACAGGCGTGACTTCATTCCTCACCTTCTTTTGCTTAGCAATGATTTTTGTGGAAATTTATGTATTATGTACATTCTGATGCCAAGACATCTAAAGAGCCATTTCACTCAGATAATCCAGCTGAACTAGTTATTAGTGGTATTGTAGAGGAAGCAACTAGTTGATGGGATTTTCAATTTTTAACTAGTTGTTTTGTTTCTCTAGACATGGTCTGAGGCTCTTTCTAGCAGACAAATAAGTGTATTCTCTTAGAATGCAGACTAGAAAGGAAGCTTAATCAAACTATCAATTACTAAGCATGTATAGAGTACATAATAAGAGCTATAGTTTATTGGGTACTTACTGTGTGCCAGACTCTGTTCTATACAGATTAACATGGTTTATCTCATTTAATCCTCCAAATAAGCCTTTAGGTGGCTATATTATCACCCTCATTGTATAGATAAACAGTTTTGCCAAAGTGCCAGGTCCTAGAACAGCAGGCACTATGGTGAGGCACATCAGAAAAGAAATCTAGAGACCAATTTTGAGTCCTTAGTGCTTCAGAGACATTCAGAGAAATGGAAGGAGAATATGGAGATAAACAGTCAAGAAAATCTTGGGATGTGAGCAGAATTCTAAAGGACAAATAGCAAGAAGGGGAGAAAATATAGTGAAAAAAGATGCCAAAGACCAATGGGTGACATCGACTCATATAACATTAATGGACTGGTTTGAATTTATATGACACTGGCATAGGGAGTGTACTGCCAGCTTTTCACTTCCTTTTGTATATCACAACTTTCTAAGACAAAAGGTCAACATTGAAATGCAGGTACACACAATGGGGTAGTTTGTAAATGTGCTGCAGCTGGATCTCAGGAAAAGACAAATATTTGATAGCTCCAAAGACATTTGTTAAATGTTTCATTTATGCTGAGAAATTTTTTTAAAGAAAAAAAATGCACGTTATATATTGCCTGTCTTTCTATCGCCAAGCTAAAAGCTCCTTCATTTTCTCCATGATGACACTTTTTGCTAAATTCTGGGAAATCCATGTGGGTAGGATAATTCTGACAAGAGGCAGTAATTACAAGCTGACACCTGTGTGGACAGTTACAAGTTGCAGTAAAACACTTACCCTCCCAAGCACGTACAACCTCTGTTGCCAGTCATTTGGTCATTAAACTTAGCAGTGAAACATCAATGGCATCTTTTCAGTGTTTATTTTTGTAATTAAAATATTTTGATATGGGACTCTGCTCTTTGATCAGTATTATCTGTGAACACTCGAATCTATTCTAGAAAGAGATAAGCACTGATGCTTTAATAAATTTACAGATTTTGAAGCTGAAAAGTCATTTAATTCAATCTTCTGTAAACATAAAGTAAAACTAGGCGAATTTGATTTTTGATATGCTTTATTACTTTTCTTTTTATTCCTATTACTTGCAGTCAGGTCTAGTCATTTTCTTTCTATTTGGTCCTTAACCACAAGTTAAAAATATTAAGACATCACACTTTCATCTCTTCTTTCTGCTGCTTTCCAACAACAAAACAACAAACATTTTCAAATATATCTGTATTAAGGAACTATTTTAAAACATATTTTCTGTAATCGGAGAATATTCCTCTGACCTCAAGGGAGGATGGAGTCTCTAACCCATTATTAGCATTACTCTGCACTAATATTTTTGAAACACTAATGTTGTAATCCATCCTACAAGGCCCACCTACACCATACGACCTGCTCTGATTACCCCAGTCCATTCGAAATTCTATGCTTCTATCATATTTGTCTGAGTCACCCAATGCAGTGCTTGTTTCCATGTTGATTACTATCTCCCGAGCGAACCTGAAGGCAAAGATCAGGTCTTATTCTACTTTTGTGGCTCCCTTACATACTATCTAGCAAAGTAACAGGTAGGAACAGATAAGTAAGATAGCTGCCAATGGGGAAGTTTGAGAGCAGGGGTAATGGGAATGTTGTGGGTCATGTTTTCTCAGAAGTGCTTTTCATATGTTTTTCTTAATTAAATGTTCTGAAAATCCCATATGTGTGATTAACTCTGTGCTCATAAATTATTCTGGAAGAGACTGAAAGTTCTTAGTCTGGACACTATAATTAGCCATGGCAGATTTTCTTACATTGGCTTTATACTTAAAAAAATAAACTAATTATTTCTCCCCCTGCTTCCTTCAATTTAGCCAAGGTTGAAATCCAATAAACATTATAACTGGCTAAATTAACAATGGTAATAACAGCAACATCTGGATCTTATGTTTTTTCTTCTATCTGAGAAGCTAAAAGTTAGTTCTAAATGTTCATTTGTGTACACTTTATTAACGTGTCCCCAAAATGTAGGTTGCTAAATGGCTAACTCAATTGGGTCTTTGTCAAGGAAAATACCTGTAGAAAGGCCAGAGGATCTTAAATTTCTACATCTACCCTTGCTAACGTGATTTGATTTAAAATTTGAAAACAAGTGAAATTGCTGTATAGCTAGAATATTGTTAGAATAGAAAGTGAGTTCACTAACTTTTTTTTGAAGTATAGTTGCTTTGCAATGTTGTGTTAATTTCTGCTGTATAGCAAACTGATTCAGTTATATATATACATATATATATATACACATGTATACATATATGCATACATTCTTTTTTATATTCTTTTCCATTATGGGTTATCACAGAATATTAAATACAGTTCCCTCTGCTATATAATAGGACCTTCTTGCTTATCCGTTCTATATATAATAGTTTGCATCTACTAACCCCAAACTCCCGATCCATCCCTCCCCCACTCCCCCTCCATATTGGCAACCACAGATCTGTTCTCTATGTCTGGTGAGCTCACTAACTTTACACTAGTTGCGATGAGGTTGAACTGAGGAATGAAGGTATGTTTAAGCAATAACATATACACTGAAGTACAGTAACCACTGTTAAGTGGGTAGTCAATGGCTGTAATAATGCTTCACAGAGGGAAAAACCATGGCTCATTTGTATTAGATGCTAGAATTGTGTTGGGAATAGAGAATGCTATATACATAGGATATTAGATAATGCAGAATAATTTTCCCCCTCTAGTAAAGAAATCAGAGCTATAGTGATAAATATATCAAATTCTGACTTGAAAACACTTATGAATATGTTCATGTATGGAGAGACTAGTAAGACACCCAGGAAGACTAGGATATGGCAAGACTCAGTACTGTCACACCTTCCAACCAAGCCCAAATCTGATTTTAAAAAGTTTTTGGAGAATGCAAAATGGCTCCAAAGACCAAGATCTTCTAATTCCATAATAAAACTCCTACTGTAGTTTTACCTTATCACGGGATGTATGAAACGGATGATGCATTCCTCAAGAAACAACCTAATGAGTTTCTCTACTATATCGCATGTTGTTCCTAAAGAAATGGAGGTGTGATGATGGACATGTTTCATCCTCATGAATATATGAAATGCTGCTTTTCAGCAGAATCATACAATAGTTAAACATAGAGGCTAGAGAGGTTAAAAGAAGTGTCTCATTCACTTCTAGAATTGATGTGTCATGTGTAAAATAAAAACAAATAGTATTTTCCCCAGTGAGACATATAAAAAATGACTGACACTTAAAAGTAGCAATTACAATTTCAGTGGAACTGCTATAAGAATTGACATGATTTTATTAAAGGAAACAGAATACAAAAACATTACCTAGGTATATTATATTATACAGGGTTGGTTTCTGTTCAGAAAATGCAGTATATGCTCAAATGTTAAGCTCAAAAACTGCTAAACAACACTAGAGTTTAGGCTGCTAACAGATGGAAAAATCTTATTTTTTTCTATTTGCTTTTGGTTTTCTGCTTATCTATTTATAGTTCCCTATATCTTATAAGCCCTCATTCAGTTCAATTCAATCTAAGAACCTTTTATTGACCAATGATTATGCCTTAGGCACTCTGGTGCACATTGTAACTGGTTCAAAGATGAATACCACATGGTTTTGCCCTTGAAAAGCTCACAATCTAATGCAGGTTCTTGGGGTGGAGGCAAGAAGAAAACCAAAATTTCATAAATCACTACAACACAGTGTATGAGTGCCCTAAAACTGAGGATACTAGGAAAGACTGGGTTTAGAAAGTGGTCTTTGAGATGGGACTTTCCCTGAGGGATTTGGTGTTCTTTACATCTTTATTGGAGTATAATTGCTTTACAATGTTGTGCTAGTTTCTGCTATATAATGAAGTGAATCAACTATACGTATATACATATCCCCATATCCCCTCCCTCTTGAGCCTCCCTCCCACCCTCCCTATCCCAACCCTCTAGGTGGTCGCAAAGCACTGCGCTGAGCTCCCTGTAC
>NC_041234.1:80554517-80575173 GCF_002837175.3 Physeter macrocephalus | reverse complement strand
CCACATCTTCTTTATCCATTCATCTGTCGATGGACACTTAGGTTTCTTCCATGTCCTGGTTATTGTAAATAGTGCTGCAATGAACATTGTGGTACATGTCTCTTTTTGAATTGTGGTTTTCTCAGGGTATATGCCCATTAGTGGGATTGCTGGGTCATTCCTTGAGGGATTTTAAAATTTTTTTAAGAAGGCAATTGGGAGAAAGACTTCATTGGCAGAAGGTACAGAGCAGAAACAAACAGATAGATAAATCTTGGTCCGTCTTCCCTGGAGAGCAGGTTTTGTTTAGGGAGAAAATGGGTAAGAAGGCTGGGGAAGGTAAGGTGGAGTAATAGCAGCCTGGATTTCTTAAAAATGTATGAAAAAAAAACACTCATAAAGTAAAATATCAAATGCAACAAAAGAGAACACAATAAAAAGTAAGTGTCCCCGCCTAGACCCATTACCCAGGAGTGACTATTTTCAATAATTTCTTGTGATGCTTGTAGATTTTCACATGTATATGCATATATATATGTTCATGTATACCCTTTTCTATTTCACAAATGGGGGCATATATTGTATACATGTTCTGAATCCTGATTTTTTCTTTACTTAGCATATCTCATCAATATTTTCCTATCAGCATATATGTACTTTATTATTTTTATAGACTATATAATAGCACTCTGTGAATATATCATAGTTTATGTGATCAAACTTCTGTTGCTGGACATTTAGGTTGCTTCCAGTCTTTTGTTTTTACAAATGATGCTGCAAAGAACACCCTTGAACGTACATCTTTGTATGCTTGTATATCTATAGTAGGATTTCTCAACCTCAGCATAATTGACACTTTCGGCCAGATAATTATTTGTTGCAGGGTGTTGTTTAATGCACTGTAGGATGTTTAGAAATATCCCTGACTTCTATTCACTAAATTCCAGTAGCACACCCACCCCTCTTGTGCCAATCAAAAATGCCTCCAGACACTGCCAAATGTCCCCTTTGAGGCAAATCGCCCCGGTTAAGAACCACCAATCAGTAGGACAAATTTCTAGTAACAGAGCTGCTTCTAACTATGTTATCTGTTCACTTGCCAACACTGCATATTATACAAAATTAATATTTACCACTTACTTTAATCTACATTTACTCATGAGTGAAACTGAAGATTCCTATGTTTATAAGCCATTTCTATTTCTCTTTAATTGAATTGCTTGTTATCGCTTTTCTTTTGTATTAAATAGTGATCTTGTACTGATTCATAAGAATGCCAATTATTAGACTTTTATCTGTTATATGTGTTGAAAAATATTTTCTAGCTTTTCCCTTTGATCATTATATTTTTTCTCCTGTGAAGGATTTTAAAATGTATATAGTGACATTTATTAATATTATTCACTAGAGTTTCTATATTTTACGTCTTAGACCTTTTATATTTCAAGACCCCTACCCACCTTCTACATGGCCAGTGTTCACTTCCAATACTTTTATAATTTTACTTATTTCATTTTCAAATCTATGATCTCCCTGGAATTAATTTCACTGTAGAGAATGAGATAGGGACTCATCCTTATTTACCTTTCTCTCCCTAAATGGATAGTCAGTTTCAACATAATTTTCTCTGTATTTTAACATGGCTCTCTAATTATACGTGTTAGGTCTATTTCTGGGATAAAAAATCTCTTTATTTGACATGCCTTCCTATTCCTGTACCTTAATTACTCTAGTTTATAATATATATTATAAAGTTAATCTTTATTCATTACTCCTACTTTTCATAATTTCCTAGCTATACTCACCTGTTTATTTTCATATTTTCCATGTATTTTGTAATCATTATGCCTAGCCCAAAGCTCCCTTGGTATTTTAGTTGGGTTCACATTAATTAACATCTTTCAATATTGTCTTCCTATCCAAGAAGAAGGTAAACAAGGTATCTCTTTCCATCTATTCATGTCCCTCAATATAGTTTTAAAATTTTTCTTCAGATTGGGTGTATAAATTTCTTAATGATCAGACAATATTAATTCTAGGTTTTAGCTGCTTTTATACAGGGAATCCATTACATACTTTCTATATTTCTACAGATATGTACTTATACGTTGTATAATTCTAATAATTTCCAGTTAGCACACTTGGATTTTCCATGTATAACAATCATATCATTTGTAAATGATGATCATTTACCTCTTTTTTCCAATTTTTAAATATTTTACATCTTTCTTTCATCTAATTGTATTAGCTGATACATCCAGAATTGAGTCAAATAATAGTGGTGATATTACCTTGTTCCCAGCTTCAATGAGAATACTTTTAGTTTCATAATTAACCACAATGCTACATTTTTGTATTGGTATTTTATTAATACATTTTTATCATATAAGGAGTTATTCTGCTCTTCCACTAACTTTAACTGGAGGTCTAAAAATGGGCTGTATTAGACTAATCATGAAGCAGTGTAGTTAGAGCTAAAAGGGTCTAGATCAGTGGTTTTCCAAAAGTATGGTTTCCAGACCAGCAGCATCAGCATCACCTGGAAACCTGTTAGCAATACAGATTCTTGCTGTCTTCCCTTATCTACTGAATCAGAGGAGCTCAACAATCTGTACTTTAACAAGCCCTCCCGGTGATCTGATGCATTCTAAAATTGGAGGACCACTGACCCAGTACAGGGGTCAGCAATTACAGCCCTCAGGCCAAATCTGGTTCTGCTTCCTGTATTTGTAAATAAAGTTTATTCAAATATACCACACTCATTCATTTCTGTATTGTCTAAAGTTGCTTTCAAGCTACAATGGAAAAGTTGAGTAGTTGCAACAGACATTGTCTGACTTGCTAAGCCTAAAATGTTTACTATGTGGCCCTTTACAGAAAATGTTTGCCAACCCTGACCTCGAGCAATGATTCTCTGCCTTGGCTGAACATTAGAATCATGTGGGGCACTTTAAAAAAATACTCATGTCAGAGTCCCATAACCTACCATTTAAATAGAATCTCTAGGGTGGGATCCATACATGAGGGCTTTTTCTTTAGAGCATGCTACTAGATTCCAGTTTGCCATATTATCCAAACTAACTAATATTCATGAATCATATCTGCATGTCTTTGATGTTGATTTAGTTAGAGATGGATAAAGAGTTATTTCTTCTTTTTCATGGATACACAAGAAATTAATCCCTGGCACAATGTAATACTATGACAAAGGCAAGTAACGCAATAAAAAATGACAAGTCAACCATTATGCATATTTCTCAAAGAAAGCCAAAGGAGCTTTCTTCCCCTGAACGTTTTGTTTAGGAATTGGTTGAAATGAATGAATATAAATTATATTAGTTCTATAAAGCAGTTATTGGGCAATTTTCAAACCCAACCTGGATTAATCAATGAATTTTGAGTAACATGCACTCACCATCAAATTTCGTAGATCATCGAAAATACAAGTGAAACTATCATAGAGCCATAAAAAGTATCTGATTGCATAATTACACACACACACACACACACACACACACAAACACATGCACAAATAGATCCTATCATTAAGTTATGGTATATGTGGAAAATGAATCCTATATACTTGAAAGATACTTATATTTATGTCTTGTTATTTGCAAAGATACCCTGTTTGCTTTTAATCTTATACAAAGAAACTTTTAAAGCAGCACTGAGAGTTTTTATTTTTTTATTTTTTATAGTTTTTTTTTTTTTTTTGGCTGCACTGTGCTGCATTCTGGATCTTCCCCAACCAGGGATTGAACCTGTTCCCCCTGCAGTGGGAGCACGGAGTCTAAACCACTGGACCAACTGTGGTCATTTTTAAGTCTTTTGTCATTACAGACAGTTCTGGGTGTACTCTGATGCTTTTGCAAAAATGTTTCTATAAAAGGGTTTCAACTTCAAGAAATTCATGGAAAAGACTCTGACAAGTACAGGTTTTTGGTAACTGACTATACTGCTGAACTGAATGAATAAGCATTTTCAGAACTCTAATGGAAAACTGATGAATTCATAAAAGCACTAACAAAAGATCAAGATTAAAAAAAATAATTACATGGGACTGAGTGAACTGATGAGGATGATTATAATTTTTGTGACTTTCTGTTTGAATAAAAAAAATATTATGACATAGTATGAGTGTGTTTCGTGTTTGGTAATTGCAATCATTGTTGCTTTTGTTGTGGTCATCCATTTACAATGCTTGGTGTCAGTTTATTTATCTCTTGTAAAAATAAAATACAGTATGTGTGTGTGAAAAAAATAAATACTTTTTAATAAAATAAATAAATAAATAAAGCAGCACTGAGAGAAACCTGGTGTCAAAAATTTTAGAATAGGAGCAGAAGAAGAATAGATGAGTCAAAAAAGAAGACATTTTGTTTCTCCTCTTACCCAATTTAAACTCCAAACTTAAAAATCATCACCTATTTCAGGAATTATAGAGATGGCCCAAGGAAGGTAAAGGACACTGCTGAAACATTATTTGAGTCCCACGGCATGGAATCTATTTACTAGCCCTAAGGGCACAACAGGATCCAGGGGTGATTTCTAATTCGGAATGGCAGGTGAGGGCACTGACCCCATTAATGTCCAGGAGAAACACCTAGACTCAGAGTGTTTTCCATAAAGCCAAACTGATGGGTATAGGACATGCTCAGCATTCCTGAGGGAAATGATTTCTTGTTATGCAAATAGCATTACTGTGTGAAATGTGTGAGATACATGTGAATAATTAGATTTATAGTGAAATCTCCTGGTTGGAAGAGCAAATGTGTTAACTACTGCCTTAAGATGATTCAAAATATTTTTCTTAATCAAAATAATGTGAAGACAATTAAAAGTAAAAGTTACATTTTTGTAACTTTTAAAAAATAAAGTCCAATATACACATACTAAAACCTGGAAAACTCTATATTAGCTCAGTTAAATCCAGATCTCATTTCTGAAATCCCATCGCTACCACTAACCAACTATTCAACAACTGATCACTGAGACCCCAAGGAATTGTGGGTGCTTTAATCCTGGTAGGCAGCCACATGTAATGAGAAGAACTGGTTACCATTAGCACCTGTACAGGATAAAGAAACCCAAGTAAGTAATAATGACCATTAAAATGACCAAACAATGCCACATTTATGAACTTTTTGCTATATAGAGAAAATTAGATAACAGCCATTCAACACTCCTGTTTCATGGATAGAGCTTGTAGCATCGACCTCACTGCCCAAATAGGGGATGCAGAGTCCCAGAGAAAGTAAGCCAATAATTTAAAAAGCACAGTTAAGGTCTTAAAACAGCACTTTCTAATATCCCTAAACAAGGATGTTGATGTGTCTTATCCCAGTAAAAGAAAAGGTCTAATGACATACAGCAAAAACAAAGTTCTCTCAGCTTCAGCCCTAAAGCGTCCTTTTCTTCCTTAGCGTAAATGCATGTAAAGCACTGAGAATGGCCTTGGAGGTGGTTGTCATTAGCAGTGATTGCTGAT
Source organism: Physeter macrocephalus (assembly GCF_002837175.3). NCBI lineage: Eukaryota > Metazoa > Chordata > Mammalia > Artiodactyla > Physeteridae > Physeter > Physeter macrocephalus. Next base: position 80,569,703 of record NC_041234.1, on the reverse strand, counting down.
TTAGTTTCCTACCCTTTGCACTTGGGGCAAATAATTTTTCTTCTTCCCAGTGCTTCCTCTTAAGACTTAACATCTTTCCGTACAAAAAAGAAGTCAATAAGCCTAAAGAAAATTACTATAATACCTAAATCACTATGAAGAGGTCAACTTAGCCTCACTGTAGTTTGCCTTTAGGTGCACAGGACAAAAATCTTGGCAAAACATCAGCTTCCCAAGTGTATTTATTTACCTTCAAAATCAGTTTGGGCATGTTAGGAGATAACAATGTCTACATTTTTAGAACTCAATGATCTAACAGTGAATTAGGAGGAAGCAAGGTGGCTGGAAATATTCCTGAAGCAAGTCAAACCAAACTCTGCAGCTCTGAAGAGTGCCTTGGAAATAGCTTGTCCCATGAACCCTGAAACAGTACTGAATGGCTGCTGCTGTGAAAGCCACAGTGAGAGGAAACAACAAGAAACACAGCACAAATCAACATTTCAAAGTCTGGCATTTCTGTTGGTAAACTCTTCAGGAGGCCAGCAGTGTCTTCTCTGCAAAACAGGTAATCAGGTGGTAAGTATATAATGGGTGTTTAATAAGTACCTGCTAAATTCAGTCATTCATTAATTCATTCATCTATCCATCCATCCAGCCAGCAAATATTTATCGAGCACCTACTCTGAGCCAGGACTGTGCTGGGAGCCTGGGAAAAAGTGCTAACTATAAAGCAGACAGGGCCTCTGCTCTTAAGTAGCTTACATGTCAGTTGGGGAAATCGGACAATAAATGAGTAAACACATTAGGTAATCTGAATTAATAATATGCTCTATGGAAAAATAAAACAAAATAATGGGGCTGAGAGTTCTTGAAGGGATGGGTTGGGGGAGCTATTTTACATATGTTGGCCAGGGAAGAATTCTTGGATGAGATGACAATGGAGCTGAGACTGAAAGGAGACTTGAAAAAATATTATCCATGGGAAGGGGAGTCAAGTCATGATAATGGCAGCACCCTCTAGCATCAGCACATGGCTGGCAGCAAAACAGACATCATTTGACAGGGGGGATGGAGAGAAGAGATCCAGCAACTCAAGCAAAGCTGAAAGGAAATTCACATCTTTGATCCAACAAGACAATAAAAACCAGGCAAGGGCTCAGGATTCAGGTCAGTTCAAATCTCCAAATGTGCTCTGACTCCAAGGCAGCAATATTTGACCTCCGACTGCTTTTCTTTTTCCTTTTCTTTTCTGTTTTCTTTTCTTTTCTTTCCTTTCCTTTTCTTTCCTTTTCCCTTCCATTCTCTTTTTTAAATTTTTAATAGCAACCACCATTAAGCACTTACTATGTGCCAGACATTGTGCTCAATCTTTATATATTATCTCATTTAATCCTCAAAAAAAATCTGATGACCTAAGTACTCTTATTATTCCCATTGTGCAGGTGTGGAAACTGAGATCCAAGGTCACACAGTTAGAAGGTGCTGAAGTTTAGATGTGAACAAAGGCAGTCTGAGTCTAGAGCCCAATCTCTTAACCTCTGTGCTTTTATATTTCTATCCTAAATGCTGTTACTTAGAGAAGTAACTGAATACACAGGAATCTGAGTCAAGGACTTTGATACTAGCTCTGGATCAGCCATTACAGTCTGGGCACCTTGTTTAATCTCTTCCTGCCACACTTTCAATGATTCTGATTTGCCTTTAGGATAAAAATCAAAGCTCTTTAGTCTGGCATTCAATGCCCCTATTCAATTCTGCTTTGTTCACTGGGGTTTGCTTTTTGTGTTTGCTTTTCTGGTTTTGTTTTGGTCTACTCAGGCAGCTTCCTTTGATTTTGAAACATATAATTTCTTTTTCCTTTCTTCTGAGCACAGGTGACACTGAGGCTGATAGGCACATGAAGGGCCACTGTAGGTAGAAGGATATGTCAGAGGCCCCCAGATTACTCTGATTATTACTCTATCAGGTCAGAGAAACTAGAGTTCTCAGGAGGCTTTTACAAACTTTTTTATACCTCCTCCTCTGTCTCTTATCCAAAACTCATTATTTTCTGTTACTGTAGAGCAACATGCTTTTGTGCATTTGAAAACTGCACAGCAATCAAAACATGAAGCGGTATCATTCTAATTTGTGTCTCCTTTTCAAAAACAAAGTTAAAAAAGTAGGCAACTTATTCAGGAAGAGCAAAGTCATAAATGCACAAGATCAAGGAGCCGTATTGCTGAGCTTTCAGTTTTCCCCCCTCCATTCTACTATTTGGTGTTGCTATGGGAATGCAACGCAAAGTGGCACTGGAGTTTGATTCAGTAAAATCAATGAAAATTCCAGGTGTGAATATAGCAGTATGTAGTCTGTAATTTTCCTTGCAAAACTGTAATTAGATGCTTGAGGGGAGGAGGGGAGGGAAGGTGGGATGTGAAGAGGAGTGAAATAGGGGGAGGGGAGGAGTTGTTAGAAGAATGAGGGGGAAGATGAAGAGAGATTAACATTTCAGTTTTAGCTCACATACTGTAATTAGCCGGCACTCAAATTTCTAAGGAGTTGATAGCTATTCTTTTTTCCCCCCACTCCCTTTCCCCATACACACACATAGCTTCTGAGTGCTGCATTTTAAGAGAGACACAGAAAAAGTGAAGGACCCTTACCCACCCAAGGTTGCCAGGATATCATGTTTCAGTGGGGAAGAGCATAACATTAGTCAGAGAATTGGGGCTCCAGTTTTGGTTCTGTTGCACACTAGATGTTTAATCATGGGCAAGTCAGTTAGCATCTCTATGCCTTAGTTTCCTCATCTTCAAACACGAATGACCTTTTTTGGGGGGGATGGAAATTCTAAGCAACACCTTTGGTACTCTTCCTTTCTTCTTTTTCTCCAATAGATGGCCCCAGATTTGTGCTTTAGGTTAACCTAACAAGCTAGTTTACGTAAAGTAAATGGCTGCCCTTTTCAGATAATATTTACATTCTTAATGAAGCCATCAAGGATTTAACCCTTCCAGTGACTCAATAATCAAGAATGTATTTATTAAGTTGTACCAGTGCTCTGCAGGATAAAAAATACCACCACAACAACAGATAAATAAGTATGTACACTATAGGCGCTATATAGCTAAAGAGACCTAAAACAATAATAAGAAAAGGCAACTTAAGATACAGGATAGCTAAGTGTAAAACATGGTACAGGGCTCAAGTACCATCTGAATTTCAAGGACAAGATGTTTGGTTTGAGAGGAAGTACTTAGAAAAGGCTTCATGGAGATGGTGGCACAAGAAGGAGTCATGAAGGATGGGTTTGGGCAGGGAGAGGGAACAAAGGAAGGCATTCTGGTCGGTCAAGGAGAGTAATAGAAGCAAAGGGAAGGCATAACATAGGCTTTTCCAACATTCTATCAGGCCAGAGAGAATGAAATCTTAAGGCAGAGGAGTTGGGCCCTTTGATGTGGATGGTTACTGACTGTACCCACACATGTAGTCAGCTGTGCTCAGGGGGCATAATCCCCAGTTGGTACCTTCAAATGCCAGAGAAAACCTCAAGAATGAGGCACTAAGTCAAACAAGCTTAGATCATACTGGCAAAGGGGCCAATCTTCCTGGCAGCACTTAAAAAAGAGTCTATTCAAAATAAATGCTCCAACTTTAATTTTTTCAGTGTAAATCAATAACCCTAAATGACTGTAGGAGGGAAAAGCTGCAAACTGGGTGGCCCCATTTCAGAGCAAGATTGATTTCAGAAACTGCAAGGGACCATTATAAGTCCCTGAACGCCAAGAGTACATGCTGGTAGAAGACCCACATACCTACTCTGCCTGTACTAAATGTAAGTAGTAGCTTAGAAATGAGAAGGTACATGATAGTCCATTTCCAAACAGGGCAATGTAAGCTGCAAATAATAAGGGCTAATTCAAATAAATTTCACTAAGCTAATGTATTCTTCTTAAAGCTCTTTCTCTAACATGAGAGAAGTTAGGGTATACATGCTTTCTTTGGAACTTTTTTTTAATAGACCAAGAAAATAGGGATGATTCTTCACCTGATCAGAAGAGGCACCAGAAAAGCCTTGGTTATTGACTAGCAAATTCATTTGTCTTAAAACTTTCTACAGCCACAGACTGCTCCCATACAGCCACCATATCTCTGTTGCTAATTCCAAGAAGATCCTGTGAGAAGAAAAAAGACCCAGTGTTTCTCATGGAGAACCCCTCAGAGTATGCATCCTAGTGATGGTGGGTCAGTACCTAACAACTCTATTGGTGTCATGGCATCCAGGTGAAACAGGCTTTTAATCTGTCATGCTTGTTAGCTTGGAGCTTACCTCCAGGTTGCTAAGCCTGGGATATATATCTTCACTCTGATACCTACAGCTCTGCAATGTTAATCATCATATTAGGCCTCATCCTGTGGGCTTCATAAGAATGGCATAAACAACAACAATAAACAATCTCAATGATGCTTCAACACGTCCCTTAAGGGGGAGCCCAAGGCATGTGCCAGCATTCACTTATTAATCTGTACTGTATATAGCATTCCAGAGTGATAGGAAGCTGTTAGCGGGGTCCTCTTTTCTTATCTGATGGCAGCAGTAAATCCTCCCAATCCAGCACTCTATCTGCCCTGCCTCTGTAGCCAAGTTTACAAGACAGCTCATATCAGGCAACTTTAAAATAATTCATATATGACAGACGTGAATTACCTAGGCAGCAACACAGAAATGACTATACCTAGGCCTCAGGGAACTTCACACTTCACCTCCCAATCTCAAGAATTAGGGCCAACTCAATTTCCAGCCAGTTCAACCTGGTAATCAGGCTGGATGACAAACTCTGGGTGTCTAGGGCTTAGAACAAACCACATTACTCCCTTTCTGTCCATTTTTCTCCCTACCACAAACATCTACGGACCATATAACATAGTAAAATTAGGATAAAATAGATACCAAGGACCAGGATTGGTTACATAATTTGTGGAACCTGGTACAATATGAAAATGCAGGACCTCTTGCTCAAAAGTCGTTAAGAATTTCAAGAAAGCAACAGAAGACCAGTAAACAAAGCAACTGCACGGGTCGCACATCCATGATGCCAGCCCTGCCAAGGATGTTCCTAAAGAAATACATTTCCTTTGAAACATAATTAAGATGACATTTTCAAAAGCAACTTTAGCAAAATGAAGACGAAACCAAATGAAATAATTACAATAATAAAAAAGAGTAGAAATTCAAATTTCCAAAGTCCAAGTTTCTGATTATACAAATCCCAAATAAAAGTACCTTGGATGTTTCCTTGGATCTTAAAACCCCTCAAAGTCCCTTAAAATGATTGTCTTAGTTCAGGCTGCTACAACAAAGTACCACAGACTGGGTGGCATTTAAACAACAGAAATGTATTTCCCACAGTTCTGGAAGTTGGAAGTTTGAGATCAAGATGCCAGCATGGTTGGGTTCTGGTGAGAGCTCTCTACTGGGATGTAGACTGCCTCTTATCATATCCTCTCGTGGCAGAAAGAGGGCAAGAGAGCTCTAAGGGATCCTTTGATTTTTTTTAATTTTAATTGTTACAGTTAACATACTATATTAGTTTAGATGTACAAAATAGTGATTTGATATTTGTATACATTATGAAATGAAAATCTGGGCACTCACTAATCCCATTCATGTGGGCTCCACCCTCATGACCTAATTACTTCCCAATGTCCTACTTCCTAATACCATCACATTGGGGATTATAATTTCAACATATGAATCTTGAGGAGATGAAAACATGAAAGCAGATAAAAGCTGAGCTACTCTTGTTGAAAACAAGGGTGTGTGTGTGTGTGTGTGTGTGAGTGTGCGTGCACGCAGTGACAAATCCTTGGCCACTGGAATTCCTCCTAATGATATCTCCATGGAATGCCTATGGCTATGAAGAAAGCCCCAGAATTACAGTTGAACCTTCTCAGTTTTACAGATGGTGAAACTGAGTCCCAGAAAAGAGAAATGAGTTGCCAAGGGTTAGCGTCAGTTGCCCAGGTTTGGCAGCACAGCTGGGACTATTAGAACCCAGATTTCCCTCCACAATTCATCATATCCCAAGGGTGCCTTTCACCCGCCAAGTCAGCCAGGTCTGGGTGTGAAGGAAAAGCAGCACTTTCTCCTCAATGCCCTTTACTCAGGCCACAACAGGACAGACCTTCAGAAAGACAACTTACCATGCTTCCTGAGGAATACTTTGTGGAGCAAAGTACTGATCCCCATTTTTTTGTATACACTTCCTTTCACCCAAGAAAGCAACTTTGAATCCCTGTAAGTTCCAGAATAAATACTGTTGTCTTCACAGTCCCCCTGACACACCACTTTTAAAAAAAAATTACTTTCTTGCTCTCTAGGGAAAACTAACTCCTACTGACAACGCACTGCTTGGCCCAGAAGACTCTCAATGAATAAACTATAGAACTGGCTAAAACCAAATTTAATTCCATACATTTTGTCCTGAGAGACAAGCTTCTGAAGCCAAATGGAAGAAGGGTAAAGACATTGCACTGGGCCTGAGAATGTCATAGAATTCCTGGAAAACATACCTAAGTTCCTAAGTGATGGGTAAGGGTTAACCCTTCTAGAAAGGTTACAGAGGATGGGGAGTTTAGCAGTGAGCTGAAATGGCTACATTATCTTTGGGGGTGGAATGTAAAGCGTAACAAGCATTGCAGCATAGAGAGGAAATACCTACATATAAAGCATGTGAACCAGGCAGAGACTGCCCCACACCCAAATCCCTAGAGAAAGTGTGCCAGTGACTCTGCAGCAAGTTTCAGCTATAGTGAGAATTGCAGACAAATAATAAAGGCTGACTATTCTCTCCTTTGTCTTTCCCATCTCCAAGATACAGGCTAGGTGAGACTCTGATCGTATCTACCTGCTCCAAGGCTAAATTAGGTCCCCTCTTATACTCCCACAATCTTGTCGACTTCTTTCATAACAGTCATACCTGTAACTACTTGTGTAATACCTGTCTTGCCTTCCAGACTGCAAACTTCATGTCTTTCTTGTGTATCACTATATTTCTAGCATGCCTCCAAGAAATATATATTAAATTGAACTGACTCTATACTTTGAAATATCCATGGTTTTGTGGGTTATGATGACAAGAAGGGAAAAATATTTCTCCATGCTGCTTATTTATGATCTGAAGACTTATTCCTATCATGATTGAAAATCACTGTGGTTTTCCTCTTCTCTAGACCCAGTGTCTGCTGTGTGAAACAATATGCTTAGCTACAGAGTGCTTTGGAGGTAACACTCTTTTCCTTTGAATCCATTTTACACATAGAGCATGTTTTAAATAGTTTGCCAGCTGAATTAATTTAGCTAGACCTATTGGCCCAGGGCAGAAAGGAAGAATATCCCCTCAAATCTGTCTTCACTGTAACTGTCCCTGGACACCTTTTGATTTCCACAGACTAATTCTGTCAGTTTGGAACACAGCCTAACTCCCATCCTCCTCACTCTTGTTCAATTCACTGTCCAACAAGAATAGTCATTCTACAGAAAGTGCAAAGAAGAGAAATAGAGAAGGAAGAGAAAATATTATTAGTTGTGCTAAGAAAACATATATTAAATGTGCTAGTGTCCAGGTTGGCACATTTGGCCGTTGATTAGGATGACTGAATATATGATTCACATCACCAGGAAAATCAGAAACACATTAAAACACATATTATGGCTGCAGTTTATGGGAGAAAAATAAACAGTTATACTCATAATGATGAATACCTCTGTTCCATTTAGAAACTTAACTCTATTTTCTTGATTTATTGTTTTATTATACTAAGCCAGTTAGCTTGGCTTCAGGGTACCATTACAGAGAAGCCAAACAAAGTTCCTCAACCTTCTTTCTGAGCCTGGGTATGTGAATACCTTGGAAGAGAGAAAATAAAACAATTCTGTAACTCTTTTTTCCATCTGGGATGTTTCATTAAAAATTTTGTCACCAAAGAAGATGGCAAAATATGACATATGACATGTACATCTCAGAACTTATCTATCCAAGTATATGTTTTCATACCAATTTATAAAGGCTTCTCTAACTTGGTTATCTGTTCCACATCTGTCTCCCACAGCACCTGTGTTCTCTTCTATAAGAGCACTTACCACATGGCACTATAAATGTCGATTGATTCATTTAATTTCCTCAACTAGACAGTAACATCCTTGAGGGCAGGGCCAAGACTTCCTCATCTCTGTAAACTCTCAGCCATGCACAAAGTAAATAACAAAAGTGACCTTTCAATGGCAGTAGCTGTGGGAAGTATGCACATATCCCTAAAATATGTATGCAACTGCCTTCAGAATCCATTTACAAGCCACCCAAGAGGATCAGTCACATTATTTATAATCACATCTAATACGCCATCTAGGAATGATGAATTGCTAAAGAACACATCAAAATATAACCCATACTTGAATATTACATTGGACATTAATGAACCTCCTCTTCTGATTCAGAAGAAACTTGTGAGCCTTGGGAGTGACCATTGTGAGCTCTGATCAGAATATGGCAAGTATGGATTGCTAGTTGACAGAGAGTTCTGTCTAAATAAAATGCTAAATTAACTAGAAAATTGAATTGTGTAAATTGGGCATAAGAAGGGTTTGTCATCGTCCTAGTGATACTCTTGTACCTCTGTTGGCTGATGGATACAGAAGGGGAGAAAATGATGTAGAAAACATCTACCTATCTTTTACTCATCTACTGTATAGGTTACCTTTAACTCACGAATGATCAGGGCCCATGGCACACCCCAAAAGCTCTTCTTAATTCTGAGAAATTAACACATAACCTCAATGAGATAATTACATGGTTTTGTATATTGATGTTTCCTCTGTTAAAATAAATGAACGCTTTGCATGGAAATAAATCATGTTGTGTTCTTGTAATTTATTATATATTTGACTGCATTCTGGAGGGCTTGCTCTTTTAACTATAAAGCAATCTACAGAGATTGACCAATAAACCTATAGAAGGTTGAGGCATGCTCTTTTGACCTCATAGAGGTTTTTCATGTGAAGCTTCTAAGCAACAAAAAACACCTATTTTCCAAAATGTCAATTTTATTTTAAAAAGAGTCATTTTAGAGCAAAGCAAACTTCGCTTTTCTTACATGCTGATCTCACTCTGAAGATGTTATGGATATAATGAATTTCCCCAAAATACATTTTATAGCTAGTATACTTTGTAGTGTAAAATCATAGCCAACTTATGCCCCACCAGGAATTTTATATCAGGGTTTGAGAACCCATATACTCTTTGATATTTACACACAGAGAACTCATTTAGCATTGCTTGTATAGTATATATTTTCTATAATATGTACAACTAAGTAATGTAGCTCTTTGGTATGTGTCAAGCCAGCTGCATTACAGTCATGGCTCAATATATACTCTGCTTATAGTTTACTCTACGTTCAATAACAGATAATGTTTTATCTGTGTTTGTATAAACAACATACAAAGTCTGACACACAGTTTGTATTAGTGCTTATCACTTACTGAGTGCTTACTGTAGCCAGGCACACACATATACTTTCCTGTTGAATCCTTGCTGCATCCTTGCAAATAGGTAGGAGAGCCCAACAACATAGTTGAAGAAACGAAGACCATTAGCAGTTGTAACTCGCTCAAAGTCAGACAGTAAACTGTGCTCTGGGAAACCGACCACAACTCATTTGATTATAATGCCATGCTCTTAAACACCATGGGAGACTGCTCAGTGTAAATGTTTGTTGAACTGAACTGTTAAGCTGAATATGAAAAATTTAAAGTCACTTGCATGAAATGAGTTTTATTTAGAATTTTCCAATTGAAAGCCAAAAATTAATTACTTTCATTATTTTTGGCAACTTCCACTCAGACCGTGTAATATAAATGGCTCTATATTCACCTTAAGTGAGTTGTACTTTTCTGTTTAAAAAAAAAATAAAAGGAAAAGAAACCCCAAATCTCAAAACTTTAGGTCTTACCTTCCCTGACCATTTGGTTTAGCTATTTTCCCACCCATTTATTTTATTTTTGGTAAAGAGTTTTTAAACATTTTTCATGTTATTTTATTTTCACAAATAAGTACCTCCTCACTTGTAGATCTAAAATTGTAGCAGATGCTATGTCATTATACATCATACTTCATACACTTAACTCGGTCAAGAATAGTAAAATCAGCATACATCTTACAGTTAAGCCATATTTATTCACCTTTTTTAAAGGCCAGAGGAATATGACTACCCTTAGGATCCTAAAATAGAAAAAAAAATACCCATTTGATTCTAAAATAAGGTGAAAGAAGACAAATTATACTATATGAAGATCAAAATACCAAGGGCATTTTTCATAGAACCAGAACAAATAATTTCAAAATTCGTATGGAAACACAAAAGACCCGGAATAGCCAAAACAATCTTGAGAAAGAAGAACTGAGCTACAGGAATCATGCTCCCTGACTTCAGACTATACTACAAAGCTACAGTAATCAAAACAAAACAGTGGCACAAAAACAGACATAGATCAGTGGAACAGAATACAAAGCCCAGAAACAGACCCATGTATCTACAGTCAATTAATCTAAGACAAAGTAAACAAAAATATACAATGGAGAAAAGACAGTCTCTTTATCAAGAGGTGCTAAGAAAACTGGACAGTTACATGTAAATGAATGAAATTAGAACATTCTCTAACACCATATACAAAAATAAACTCAAAATGGAATGTAAGACTAAAAATCATAAAACTCCTACAAGAAAAATATGTGGAAAACTCTTTCACATAAATCACAGCAAAACTTTTAGTATCTGTCTCCCAAAGCAAAGGAAATAAAAGCAAAATAAATAAAAGAGGTCTAATTATACTTAAAAGCTTTTACACAACTAAGGAAATAAAAACAAAATGAAAAGACAACATACTTAATGGGAGAAAATACTTGCAAATTACATGACCAATAAGGGGTTAATATCCAAAATATATAAGCAGCTCACACAAATCAACATAACAAAAACCTGATTAAAAATGGGCAGAAGACATGAATAGATATTTTTACAAAGACATACAGATGGCCCATAGGCACATGAAAGGATGCTCAACACTGTTAACCATCAGGAAAATGCAAATCAAAACCACCATGAGATACCACCTCATACCTATCAGAATGGTTATTATCAAAAAGACAAAATAACAATGTGCTGGTAAAGATGTGGAAATAAGGAAACCCTCATGCACTATTGGTGGGAATGTAAATTGATTGCAGATGCTATGGAAAACAGTATGGAGGCTTCTCAAAAAACTGAAAACAGAGCTACTATATGACCCAGCAATTCCAATCCTGGATATCTATCTGGAACAAAAAAACCCACTAATTCGAAAAGATACATGAACCCCAATGTTCATAGCAGCATTATTTACAATTGCCAAGATGTGGAAGCAACATAAGTGTCCATCAACAGATGAATGGATAAAGAAGATGTGGTATATATACACATTGGAATACTACTCAGCCTTAAGAAAGAATGAAATTTTGCCATTTGCAACAACATGGATAGACTTGGAGAGTATTATGTTAAGTGAAATAAATCAGAGAAAGATAAATACTGTATTATATCACTTATATGTAGAATCTAAAAAATAAAACACACTAGTAAATATAACAAAAAAGAAACAGACTCACAGATTTAGAGAACAAACTAGTAGGTACCAGTAGACAGAGCAAAGGGGGGAGGGTCAAGATAGGCATAGGGGATTAAGAGGTACAAACTATTATGTATAAAATAAATAAGCTACAAGGATATATTATACAACACGGGGAATATACTAAATAATTTAAAGTAACTACATATTGAGTGTAATGTATAAAAATTGTGAATTACTATGTTGCAATTACACCCGTAACTTACATAATTTTGTGCATCAACTATCCTTCAATAAAAATAGATCTAATAGGAAATAGTAAATGTAAAAGGAATGATGGAAGTAGAATATCATTGTTTGGCAACCACTATACAGAAATAAAATTCTTATTTGAAAGTGTAAAAAATAAAATAAGCTGAAAAAAGAGAAAGTAAATTATATGAAGATCAAAAAATGGTCTATAGCTGCTGGAGCACATTACCACTAACATATGAGTAATTGTGAATTAAATCAAGGCAAGATGTGTTACAAACAAATACTCATTGCAATAGAACCATAATCAATGAACCTGCTAATGGCCTTTCCTCCTCAAGACATTAGCAAATGTTCATCTTTAGTATTCACATACACCACACATTTCACTTTGGGAGCATATAAAAGAAGGCATACATGAAGTTGTTAAAATTAACTGGTACCTATTTATCAAGACACACATTCCCCTAATATTTTTATTTCCAAGGATGTCAATGAGCCCTGGATATTGTACATCTGATTCCAAGTAGCAGCAGATAATACTCTGTTAAACATGTTGAGCAAAGTGATGGATTTGATAATTTAAACATTTTTCTTAGTTATGAGTCTATATCACTTATCTTATAAAATGTTTGCCAAAATGTAGGGCTGTTAGATAATGGGCTCATCCATGCAGCAGAGACTTTAGTTTTTGGATATTTTAGGCATTTGGGAAGGTGAACATTCTCAAACCAAAGGACACAACCTCAATCCACTGCCAGGACAGAGGCAGATGGAGGAGCAAAAAGAAAAAGAGAACTGAGATGTGTGCTGGCCACTTATGCTAAGCACTTTTCAAATTACTTATCCAATCCTCACAAGCTTACCAAGTAGGTCTTATCACCATTTTGGAGATGATAGAAATAAGGCTCAGTGATCTTGACTTCCCTAAAGCCACAAATCTAGTTAGTGGCTGAGGCAGAATTAGAATGCAGGCCTTTATGATTTCAAAACTTGTGCTCTGTCCAGCACACATTAATGTCTCCTCCTCTAAGACATGTACAGCAGAAGAGTATATCTCTGAATTCTTAGACTTAAAAGCCCTGATGCACAGAGAGAATAAATAATCCGTCTGAAATCACATAGTAATTTAATGAAATAGATGGAACTAAGACCTAGGAAAAGAAATCCTAAAGCAGTGTTTGCTACTGGACATCAAATAACTTGTAGACTATATGTGCTAATTCATGGGGGCAGTAGAGTCTTCATCAATTAAATGTAAAATTTAGACTAATGAGACTCTGAGGTTGATAACTCAAATAAAAGACTCATTTAAGTCCCTAAATCTGAAATTAAAGTTCTTATAGCAAGATTAGTTTGTGCTAATTGTGTACATATATTATTTTGCTTTATTTTCTAGGCTGTAAACTACCTGCTTTTAGAGACAAGTTAATATTGATAAGAGAACAAAGCCTTGAGAATTTTCAAAAAACACAGTGTGAAATATGAATGATAATTAAATGTTATCATAATACAAACTTTCATAGAAAGTATCTTTGATTTTACTTTTGAAGCTGTATAGGGGAGATGTTTAGAAAAGAAAGAAGAGAAAATCCAGAAATCAAGGCCCTTACTGACTTTCTAGTAGAGAAAGATAAATTGGAAATACTTCCGTAAGTGACAAAAATCACAATTTGACAATGTGAGTTGGAGATGGCTGTAGGTAGAGAAGGCATGTGGTTAAATAATAGCTGATTGGATTGTTAAAAGTTGTACATGTTGGTCCAGTCAGAAAACACATCGTGTATCCTATGAAAGAAAGTGACTTGTGTGTTTTGGAAAATCTACATCAGTAACTTCCAGACATGAATAACCACTTTTAGGGTCATTAAAAATAATAGAGACAATATGCTGACATAGTATCATTCTTTCACTGAACAACTATTTATTGAGAGCTACACGTACTGGTCACAGCTTCTGGCACTGTGTATACATAAAGTGAGCAAAATAGACAAAAATTTCTGCCCTCACAGAGTTTACATTCTTGTGGCGACAGTGAAACATTAACATAATAAGGAGGTAAATTTTATAGTATGTTAGATGGTGGTAAGTATCATGGAAAAATAGAGTAGGCAGGGTAATCAGTGGTGCTGAGTGTCTGCAGTGTTAAGTGGTGTGGTTGGTGTGGCCCTCACTGATGAAAGAAGGGGTGTATGAACAAATAATTGAAGGAGGAAGTGTACCCAAGCATATGGATTTCAGGGTAAGAACATTCCAGGCAGAGAGAACAGTCAGTCCAAAAGGCCATAAGATGGAGAGCATCTTGAAATATGAGAGAAGGAAATCAATCAAGGTGACTCAATGGTTTAAACTTGAGAAACAGGAAAGATGGAGTAGCCAAGTGGAGATGGTGAGTAGGCAAGTTGGCTATACAAGTCTGGAGTTCAGGGGAGAAGTCTGCTCTGGATAAATTATAGAGTTATCAACACAAAGATATTTAAAGCCATGAAAGTGGATGAAATCACCAAGGGAATCAGTGCAGAGAAAACAATGAGTCCAAAGACTGAGCACTGGAGCATTCCAATGTTAAGAAAAGAGAAAAGAAGAGGAACCAGCAAAGGAAACTGAAATAAAAGAGCCAGTGAGATCAGAACCAGAATAAACAAACCTTAAAATGCTAAATTGGTCTGACATTTTTTTAACATTCACAATAAAATCTTGAGGCCTGAATTCTACCAAGTGTCTTCTACTGGTTTGTTCATTTTTTTAAATTGCCACATTAAGGATAATATTTATGCTATTTTACATTTCTTTTTTAAAAATTGAACTATAGTTTATTTACAATATTGTGTTAGTTTCAGGAGAACAGCAAAGTGATTCAGTTATACATATTTTTTTCCAATTATTTTTCATTATAGGTTATTGCAACATATTAAGTAGATTTCCCTGTGCTATATAGTAGGACCTTGTTGTTTATCTATTTTATATATAGTGGTGAGAGTATATGTTAATCCCATACTCCTAATTTATCTCTCCCCCCCCCTTTCCCCTTTGGTAGCCATAAATTTGTTTTCTATATCTGTGAGTTTTCTTTTCTGTTTTTTCAACAAATTAGTTTGTACTATTTTTTTAGATTCCACATATGAGTGATATCATATGATATTTGTCTTTCTCTGCCTGACTTACTTCACTTAGTATGATAATCTCTAGGTCCATCCATGTTGCTGCAAATGGTATTATTTCATTCTTTTTTATGGCTGAGGAGTATTCCAGTATATAAATATACCACATCTTCTTTATCCATTCATCTGATGATGAACACTTAGGTTGCT
>NC_041234.1:80551984-80553925 GCF_002837175.3 Physeter macrocephalus | reverse complement strand
CTGACTTACTTCACTTAGTATGATAATCTCTAGGTCCATCCATGTTGCTGCAAATGGTATTATTTCATTCTTTTTTATGGCTGAGGAGTATTCCAGTATATAAATATACCACATCTTCTTTATCCATTCATCTGATGATGAACACTTAGGTTGCTTCCATATCTTGGCTACTGTAAATAGTGCTGCTGTGAACATTGGGGTGCATGTATCTTTTTGAATTAGAGTTTGAATTAAAGTATGCTGATAAAAAAAAAAGTATGCTGATAATATGACTGGAAATACCTTTACATATTACTCTAACCTAGGTTATTTGAAAATGTGCATAACCTGCACATGAACAAATATCCATATATAGAATATACAATCATATGACATACCAGTTTTGAAGTGTATAATATTGTTATTAATGATTTAAGTTTTAAAAAAATAAAATGGTGAGCAATTTTGTCAAGATAACTCCATCTTTTACAAGATATCCCTTATATTTAAGAAAAATTTATGGACATTTAAGTATTTACTGACTGATAAATGCCATTCATTTTTGTTTGTTTGTTTGTTTGAACATCTTTATTAGAGTATAATTGCTTTACAATGGTGTGTCAATTTCTGCTTTCTAAGAAGTGAATCAGTCATACATATACATATGTCCCCATATCTCTTCTCTCTTGCATCTCCCTCCCTCCCACCCTCCATATTCCACCCCTCTAGGTGATCACAAAGCACTGAGCTGATCTCCCTGTGCTATGTGGCTGCTTGCCACTAGCTATCTATTTTACGTTTGGTAGTGCATATATGTCCATGACACTCTGTCACTTTGTCCCAGTTTACCCTTGCCCTTCCCCATATGCTCAAGTCCATTCTTTAGTAGGTCTGCATTTTTATTCCTATCTTGCCCTTAGGTTCTTCTGACCATTTTCTTTTTTTTCCCCTTTTTCTTTTTTTAGATTCCATAAATATGTGTTACCATACGGTATTTGTTTTTCTCTTTCTGACTTATTTCACTCTGTATGACAGTCTCTAGGTCCATCCACCTCACTACAAATAACTCAGTTTCATTCCTTTATAGAGCTGAGTAATATACCATTGTATATATGTGCCACATGTTCTGTATCCATTCAACTGTTGATGGACACTTAGGTTGATTCCATGTCCTGGCTACTGTAAATAGAGCTGCAATGAACATTTTGGTACAGGACTCTTTTTGAATTATGGTTTTCTCAGGGTATATGGCCAGTAGTGGGATTGCTGGGTCATATGGTAGTTCTATTTTTACTTTTTTAAGGAACCTCCATACTGTTCTCGATAGTGGCTGTATCAATTTACGTTCCCACCAACAGTGCAAGAGGGTTCCCTTTTCTCCACACCCTCTCCAGCATTTAGTGTTTGTAGATTTTTTTGATGATGGCCATTCTGACTGGTGTGAGATGATCTCATTGTAGTTTTGATTTGCATTTCTCTAATGATTAATGATGTTGAGCATTCTTTCATGTGTTTGTTGGCAATCTGTATATCTTCTTTGGAGAAAGGTCGATTTAGGTCTTCTGCCCATTTGTAGATTGGGTTGTATGTTTTTTTGATATTGAGCTATATGAGTTGCTTGTATGTTTGGGAGATTAATCCTTTGTCAGTTGCTTCATTTGCAAATATTTTCTCCCATTCTGAGGGTTGTCTTTTGGTCTTGTTTATGGTTTCCTTTGCTGTGCAAACGCTTTTAAGTTTCATTAGGTCCCATTTGTTTATTTTTGTTTTTATTCCCATTTCTCTAGGAGGAGGGTAAAAAAGAAACTTGCTGTGATTTATGTCACAGACTGTTCTGCCTATGTTTTCCACTAAGAGTTTGATAGTGTCTGGCCTGACATTTAGGTCTTTAATCCATTTTGGGTTTATTTTTGTGTATGGTGTTAGGGAGTGTTCTAATTTCATTCTTATACATGTATCTGT
>NC_041234.1:80541722-80551607 GCF_002837175.3 Physeter macrocephalus | reverse complement strand
TTGTATCATCTGTAATTTCTTTCATCAGTGTCTTATACTTTTCTGCATACAGGTCTTTTGTCTCCTTAGGTAGGTTGATTCCTAGTTATTTTATTCTTTCTGTTGCAATGATAAATGCGAATGTTTCCTTAATTTCTCTTCCAGATTTTTCATCATTAGTGTATAGGAATGCAAGAGATTTCTGTGCATTAATTCTGTATCCTGCTTCTTTACCAAATTCAATGATTAGCTCTAGTAGTTTTCTGGTAGCATCTTTAGGATTCTCTATGTATAGTATCATGTGATCTGCAAACAGTGACAATTTTACTTCTTCATACTGGCCTGTAGTTTTCTTTCTTTGTGACATCGTTTTCTGGTTTTGGTATCAGGGTGATGTTGGCTTCGTAGAATGAGTTTTGGAGTGTTCCTCCCTCTGCTATAGTTTGGAAGAGATTGAGAAGGATAGGTGTTAGCTCTTCTCTAAATGTTTGATAGAATTCACCTGTGAAGCCATCTGGTCCTTGGCTATTGTTTGTTGGAAGATTTTTAATCACAGTTTCAATTTCAGTGCTTGTGATTGGTCTGTTCATATTTTCTACTTATTCCTGGTTCAGTCTCAGAAGTTGTGCATTTCTAAGAATTTGTCAATTTCTTTCATGTTGTCCACTTTATTGGCATAGAGTTGCTTGTAGTAATCTCCCATGATCCTTTATATTTCTGCAGTGTCAGTTGTTACTTCTCCTTTTTCACTTCTAATTCTTATGATTTGAGTCTTCTCCTTTTTTTTTCTTGATAAGTCTGGTTAATGGTTTATCAATTTTGTTTATCTTCTCAAAGAACCAGCTATTAGTTTTATTGATCTTTGCTATCATTTCCTTCACTTCTTTTTCATGTATTTCTAATGTGATCTTTATGATTTCTTTCCTTCTGCCAATTTTGGGGGGTTTTTTGGTTCTTCTTTCTCTAATTGCTTTAGAGGTAAGGTTAGGTTCTTTATTTGAGATGTTTCTTGTTTCTTAAGGTAGGCTTGTATAGCTATAAACTTCCCTCTTAGAACTGCTTTTGCTGCATCTCATAGGTTTTGGGTCATTGTGTTTTCATTGTCATTTGTTTCTAGGTATTTTTTTATTTCCTCTGATTTCTTCAGTGATCTCTTGGTTATAAAGTAGTGTGTTGTTTAGCCTCCACGTGTTTGTATTTCTTACAGATTTTTTCCTGTAATTGATATCTAGTCTCTAGCAGTGTGGTCGGAAAAGATACTTGATATGATTTCCATTTTCTTAAATTTACCAAGGCTTCTTTTGTGACCCAAAATATGATCTATCCTGGAGAATGTTCCATGAGCACTTGAGAAGAAGGTGTTTCTGTTGTTTTTAGATGGAATGTCCTATAAATAGCAATTAAGTCCTTCTTGTTAATGTATCATTTAAAGCTTGTGTTTCCTTATTTATTTTCATTTTGGATGATCTGTCCATTGGTGAAAGTGGGGTGTTAAAGTCCCCTATTATGACTGTGTTACTGTCAATTTCCCCTTTTATGGCTGTTAGTATTTGCCTTATGTATTGAGGTGCTCCTATGTTGGGTGCATAAATAGTTACAATTGTTATATCTTCTTCTTGGTTTGATCCCGAAGTGGGTCTCTTGTAGACAGCATATATACGGGTCTTGTTTTTATATCCGTTCAGCCAGTCTATGTCTTTTGGTTGGAGCATTTAAACCATTTACATTTAAGGTAATTATCGATATGTATGTTCCTGTTACCATTTTTGTAATTGTTTGGGTTTATTATTGTAGGTCTTTTCCTTCTCTTGTGTTTCCTGCCTAGAGAAGTTCCTTTAGCATTTGTTGTAAAGCTGGTTTGTTGGTGCTGACTTCTTTTAGCTTTTGCTTGTCTGTAAAGATTTTAATTTCTCCATCAAATCTGAATGAGATCTTTGATGGGTATAGTCATATTGGTTGTAGGTTTCTCTCTTTCATCACTTTAAATATGTCCTGCCCCTCCCTATCATTCATTTTTTAATATCCTCACTGAGATATAAATTCACATACCATAAATTCATTCATTTTAAGTGTGCAATTCAACAGTTTTTAGTATATTCACAGACATGTGCAACAATCACCATGGTCAATTTTACATTTTCATCACCACAAAGAGATACTCTATACCATTTAGCTGTCATTCCCCAAATCCCATCTCCCCAGCCCTAAGCAACCACTAATTTACTTTGTCTTTATAGATTTGTCTATTCTAGACATTTTATATACATCAAATCATATAATATGTAGTTTTATGTGACTGCCTTCTATCGCTTAGCATATTTTCAAAGCTCATCCATGTTGTAGCATGTAACAGCACTTCATTCCCTTTTATAGTCAAACAATATTCCATTATATGTATTTGCCTTATTTATTTGTTCATTCATTGATTGATGGACATTTGAGTTATTCCTGCTTTTGGCTATTGTGAATATTGCTGCTATGGACATTCATGTATAAGTTTTCATTTGGAAAACTGTTTTCAATTTTTTGAGTATATATCTTACCTTGGGTTTCAGAAACAAAAATATTTCTGCCCTTTAAAAACTACAAGCATTATTTTTCACCTTTTTCTTATAAGAAAAAAAAAAGGCTGGGCCGAGATCAAGGGATCAGGGTTAATACTTACTAAACAAAAATGGTTACTTAAAATAAATTGAGATCTCTAGGTTTAAAAAGTCAAATAGGCTTCCTAACTATAGGATTTGTTGAAGCGTTCAAAACGCTAGCATGCATTGTGATCATCTATAAGAAAGGAGTCAGTGTTTCCCTAACTGATTTTCTTCTAAAGGGCTTTTTTTGTGGAGTGTTTCACAGGACAAATATTTCAATGGAATTTGTGTTGCAAAACACTGATGTAAAGTAGTGACTAAGTTCATAATGGTTATTTATCAATTATTTTTGAAATGAGAAAACGCTCTGTTTCCCATGTCACCATTTTCTTCTTTTCCTCGGTCATTTGTTAGAAAAGAATCAACATTCCAATGGCCAGATAACACAAAGAAACCAACAGCTCCCATGTTTCCAATTAAACCTCATGGCCAGCCTTCTACCATGCCATTTAATCAGCAGTGCGGACGCTATTCCTTTTTTTGTATACTCCAGTGAATTTAATATTAGCACTTAATTAACCTGCTCACTAAACTAGAGCAGAAAACAAAAAGGAAAGAAGTTTTGATTAAACAGAAAGCTTGAAAAGGTTTAAACAGTAAGCCAGTAATATTGAAAACACTACGATCTGGTTTAGATAAACAATCATTTGAATATAAATTCAATTTATATAAATATAAATTTAGTGTTTGAATCATTTCAGTGAAGGCAAAGCCATTTTATCAGCAGTAATTTAACAAATCTATTGCATTCATTATTTTTTAACATATTTGCACATTGCATTTCAGACATAGGCAACACAATTTTCCATAGTCACACTGTTGACAGGTATCTTTGAAGAAAACTCTAGCTGCTAATAGGAGATTTCAAATTTTAATATTTTGTTCTGATTACCAGGAGTATAAATAAAGTGATAATCAAATAATAGTACCATACAGATACTGAGCAAGAATTCTAATAAAGCAATAATGCCTTTGCCACAATTGTTATCCATAATCATGAACTATTTTGATATTCAGAAGCCTAAATAAAAATCATAAGAGCAATTTCTAAGTAAGTGTTTTCTGCCCAAAATAAATGTGTTTATATCCAATTCATTCAAATGATTGTTTATCTAAACCAGATTGTAATGTTTTCAATATTACTGGCTTACCGTTTAAACCTTTTCAAGCTTTCTGTTTAATCAAAACTTAAAGCCATTCTACTGCATCCAAATATCACAAACCATAGAATGCAAAGCACTCTGCCTGGTCAACCAAATGGAAATCAAGCAGCTGAATAAATGAGGTAGCTGCCAACAATTTAGGATTTACTATCTTATACACTTCATGCTTGCTAACTACATTCATTTAAACAAAGAGTAATATGCAGCTAAATGTGAAGATGCCAAAATCACTACCTTAGTAAGACAGAAATGAAATGGTCTATTCTTATCCAAAAAAGCATAAGTGCCAATAATCAACACAACCCTGTCATAATGCAAAAGAGCATGGCGATGGTAAGAAGAGGAGCAATGTGTTCCAAATATCTGTGTTGGCAATTTCCAGAGACATCTTTATGAGTACTGTTACTTGTGACTGAAAGAGAAAGCTGTTCACCCAAAATACATGCCCCTCTTTACTGTGTAGTGGTGTTATTCAGAGGCACGTACCTAGTCAGGGACTACATTTCCCAGTCCCTCCTTGGTTCAGGGTGTGGCCATGTATCAATTTTTTGCCAATGGAATGTGAACAGAAGTGATGGATATCACTTCCAGGTGAGAGTTTTTAGTAAGGGTGTGTTTTCTTCACACTCTCTTTCCCCATCTTCAGGCTGGATGCAGAAGGCTCTGAAAGCCTGAAGAACCACTGCATGGAGGAAATCTGACTTCCTGAATCATCATTTGGAGGAAAGCTACCCACTGACTTGCCCACACCTGCAATGTAAATTACATGAATAAGAAGAAATCTTCTGTTGTGCTATGTCACTGAAATTTTGAGTTTTATTATTACAGAAGCTATTACTATCTTAACTAATAAACACATTTTTTACAACAGCTTTTTTATCTCTTAGTTTAATATCTACACAGACTTGAGTCAAGACACATAAGCAAATTCAGCCAGCTAATGATGTTGTGCCCCTTCAAATTAAATTCATTTAAATATTTGTTCAACCTGGATTAAAATGGCAGTCTGAGCTGTGTGTGGAGATGGGAGAACATGAAAGAAAGGACTCAGTCTTTGCCTGCTGCTCTAAGCAATACAGTACCATGCACAAACTCATCTACCTTACCCACATATACTACTCCCCCACTAGAGTCCTAGTAAATGCAACTTTCTCCATCTGCTTATAGTATCTGTGAAATATTTTTATATCTATAGATTGGTACTCAGGGCAGCTGCCCAGTTGATAGACTACTTAATCTGGCTCTAAATCTATGTCTTGCACCCTTTAGTATGCTTTATAGTCGTGTTTCTCAAACATTTTTGAGCTTGAGTCACAGTACAAAATGCATTTTACATGGGACCCAGTACCCTCCTATGTTTGTTTCATGAAAAAGTAATTGCCTTTCTATACATGATATTCTCTGATATTTTCTTTTTTTATTTTCATTTTAAAGTGCTGGTTGCAACCTACTAAATTGATTTCACATACACTAATGGGTCATAACACACAGTTTGAAAAATGCTCTTGGATGGACACTTCTGACTGGTATTTGGCTTAATTTTTGGAATGAGAGAAGGGACATGCAAACTGACTGAAATGGAGGAAGAAAGGTATGGTAAAAGGTTAAAAGTGGGAGAAGCAGAGGAAGAAATAAGGGCATTTGTGAAAAGGGAAGGAAGGAACACATAGTATTAAGGAATGTACAACACACCATTAGCTATGCTCAGTGTAGAATATATGTTCAATGAACAAGTTTGGGTTCTGTTTATAGCATAAACCATAGAGTTTGAGGAAGTCCAACTGTGGAAGTACAGAAGCACAGTGCTCAGGTATGAGTAATGCCAGAGTTTTCAGTTCTGAATATATAAAGACAGACGTTGAAAAAACTTGAGAAGAAAGAGCCAGGGACACCCTAAATGAGAATTTAATGCTCTACATTCTACATTCTCACTCTGTCACAATAGTTACATACACATTCACAAAATTTCCAAGAACTGAGATCCTGTAAGATCATATTTAATTTCAGCTTTGGAAAGTGTCCAGTCCATTCTTGGCCTACCAAGACAGGATAACAGAACAAATGAAAAAAGAAACACTTGGGCTCTGCCAGTATGGCACTCTCTTCAAGTGAAAATGATTGCTGAAAAGTATATTTATGGATTAAAACAGATGATATGTTATGCTAATTTTCACATGCTTAGAAGGAAAGTGTTGGCTAGAAATCATAAAGCCTCTCCAGAGGAACATTTATATATCATTCTATGAATCTCTTTCCTTTTTCTTTTTGCCATAAAAATTATAATCTCTAGTCATACTAATCAAAAATATTGTCAACTTTTACACACGTTATAATAAAGTTTTCTTTTTTATCAAATTTATTTTTAGAGCATTTTTAGGTTCATAGCAAGATTGAGGGGAAAGTACAAAAATTTCCCATATACCCCCTATATATCTATGTACAGGTTTTAATGTGGATATAAGTTTTCCACTCCTTCTGGTTAATACCAAGGAGTGAAATTGCTGGATCATAGTAAGAGTACATTACTTTTGTAAGAAACTGCCAAACAATCTTCCAAAGTGGCTGTACCATTTTGTATTCTAATCAGAAATCAGTGAGAGTCCCTGTTTCTCCACATCCTTGCCAGCACTTGGTGTTGTCATTGTTCTGGATTTTGGCCATTCTAATAAGTGTGTAGTTGTATCCCATTGTTGTTTTAATTTGAATTCCCCTGGTAACATATGATGGGGCATCTTTTCATAGGTTTATTTGCCATCTTATATCTTCTTTGGCAAAGTATCTATTAAGGTCATTGGCCCATTTTAAAATTGGGTTGTTTGTATTCTTATCATTGAGTTTTAAGTGTTCTTTTTATATTTAGGTTAACAGTCCTTTATCAGATGTGCCTTCTGCAAATATTTTCTACCAGTCTGTGGCTTGTCTTCACATTCTCTTAACATTCTTTCACAGAGGAGAAGTTTATAATTTTAATGATGTCAGCTTATCAATTATTTCTTTCATGGATCATGCCTTTGGTGTTATAGCTAAAAAGCATTGCTATACACAAGGTCATCTAAGTTTTCTCCTATGTTATCTTCTAGTAGTTTTGGAGTTTTTCATTTTATACTTAGGTCTGTAATTTATATTAATTTTTGAGATGGATATAAGATCTGTGGCTAGAATTTTTTTTTTTTTTTGCACGTGGATATCCAGTTGTTTCAGCGCCATTTGGCAAAAAGAGTATTTTGCTCCATTGTACTGCTTTGTTCCTTTCTCAAAGTTCAGTTGACTGTATTTATGTGCATCTACCTTTGGGCTCTCTATGTTGCTCCACTGATGTATTTGTTTATTCTTTCAATACTACACTGTCTTGATTACTGCAGGTTTATACTAGGTCTTGAAGTCATGCAGTGTCAGTCCTCCAACTTTGTCCTTCTACTTCAAGACTGTTGGTTATTATGGGTCTTTGACTCTCCATATAAACTTTGGAATAACTTTGTCAGTACCTACAAAATAACTTGCTGGGATTTTGATTGGGATTGCATTGAATCTATAGGTCAAGTTGGGGAGGACTGACACCATGACAATGTTGAGATTTCCTATCCATGAACATGGAGTATCTCTTTATTTATTCTTTGATTTAATTCATCAGAGTTATACAGTTTTCCTCATATAGATCTGATACATATTTTGTTAGACTTATACCTAGGTATTTCATTTTGGAGGGTACTAATGTAAATGATATCATATTTCAAATTTCAAATTCTACCTATTCATGCTGGTATATAGAAAAGAAATTGACTTTTGTATATTAACCTTATATCCTGCTACATTGTTATAATTTCTTGTTAGTTCCAGGAGGATTTTTGTTGATTCATTTGAATTTTCTACATAAATGATCATGTCATCTGCAAACAAAGTTTCTTTCTTCTTCCAAATCTTTGTACCTTTTATTTTCTTTTATTGTCTTCTTGCATTAGCTAGAACTTCCAGTGTGATGTTGAAAAGGAGTGTTAAGAGGGGCTATCTTGCTTTGTACTTGATTCTGGTGAGAAATCTTTGAGTTTCTTAGCATTAGTATGATGTTAGCTGTAGGTTTTTTATAAATATTCTTCTTTGGATTGAGGACGTTCCCCTCTATTCTTAGTTTACTTAGAGCTTTTACCATAAATTTATTTTTGTTTTTCAATGTGCAAAAATCTTCAGAATATATAGGGTTATTACAAATAATAAAGAAATGACTAAGAATACAAAACAAAAAATTGGCAAAAGTCACACATGGGCAATTCATAAAGGAGGAACTACAACTGGCCAATAAACATAAGAAAATAAATGTTCAAGTGAATATGTAAGCAATGTAATGGAAGTTAAAACAACTAAAACTGATGTTTTACTTATGAAATTAATATAGATTTAAAATATAAAGTAATGTTACTGACTGAGGGAATGGTAAGACTAGAAAGTTAAGAGAGTGGTTGGAAGAGGAATATAAATTGTTACGACCTTTACAGAAAGCATCAAGATTCATCAAGAGTCTTGGGCTTCCCTGGTGGCGCAGTGGTTGCGCGTCCGCCTGCCGATGCAGGGGAACCGGGTTCGCGCCCCGGTCTGGGAGGATCCCACATGCCGCGGAGCGGCTGGGCCCGTGAGCCATGACCGCTGAGCCTGTGCGTCCGGGAGCGGCTGGGCCCGTGAGCCATGACCGCTGAGCCTGTGTGTCCGGAACCTGTGCTCCGCGACGGGAGAGGCCACAACAGAGGGAGGCCCGCACACCACAAAAAAGATTCATCAAGAGTCTTAAAAATATGTATCCCTTTTGGCCTAGTAGCTCTGTTTCTAGGAATCACCTTTAGGCAAATGATCAGAAAGTCAGAATAAGAGTAATACCCATGTATGTTTGTTAGAGCATTAAACATAACAAAAAAAAAATCATGAATGACCTATATATGCCACAATTACATAATAGCTGAATCATCTGACCAACTATTAAAAATTATGTTTAGGGAGATTTCAAATGCATGGATAAATCCTCTCAATAAAATATTAGTTTATAAAAAGCAGGATACGGAACTCCATAGTTGGTATGATCTCAAGAGTACAATAAACATAGATAAACAAAAACACACAAAATGAACACACAAATGTGCAAACAAAAAACAAAATTGGTCATTTCTTGGTAGAAAGGACACTGAACATTTGTTCTTGTACTCATCTGCAGGGTCTTAACTATTTATAGTGAGCATTTGTAGCTCATACATCTCTTAAATAAAGTAAGCTTTTAAAATAAAATAAAGTTTTTTTATTATAGAATATATGCTTGTTACCTAAAATTAGCAAAATTTTAAAATTTTACATTGCTACACTTTCTGCAGCCATGCCATGCCTCTGTGTTTGCCCTGCACTCTATATATCAACTTGTATATAGTTATTTTTAAACAACATATTCTCCTGATTACAAACGTAATACATGCTTATTGTAAAAAAATTGGAAAATATAGAAATAATAAACTAAAAATCATCTAGAATCCTACTACTGATGATGATAGCAGCAATATTGTTAGTCACAGACAGTTCCTCCTAAGTGCCAGACCTTTTATTAAGCATTTTGAATAAATTAACTCATTTAATTTTCACAATAGTCCTATGAGGTAACTATGAATATTCCTGTTTCAGAGATGTGAAAACAGATTCAGAAGAATTAATTACCTCATCCAAATCCACACAACTGCTAAGTGTAGAACTGGCCTGGCTCTACAACACAAGGTCTCAAGCACTACACTGTATTTTTTTTAACATCTTTATTGGAGTATAATTGCTTTACAATGGTGTGTTAGTTTCTGGCTTATAACAAAGTGAATCAGTTATACATATACATATGTTCCCATATCTCTTCCCTCTTGCGTCTCCCTCCCTCCCACCCTCCCTATCCCACCCCTCTAGGTGGTCACAAACCACCTAGCTGATCTCCCTGTGCTATGCGGCTGCTTCCCACTAACTACCTATTTTACGTTTGGTAGTGTATATATGTCCATGCCACTCTCACTTTGTCACAGCTTACCCTTCCCCCTCCCTATATCCTCAAGTCCATTCTCTAGTAGGTCTGTGTCTTTATTCCC
>NC_041234.1:80539969-80541576 GCF_002837175.3 Physeter macrocephalus | reverse complement strand
AAATTTCACAATTTGTATGGAAACACCAAAGACCCCGAATAGCCAAAGCAATCTTGAGAACGAAAAATGAGCTGGAGGAATCAGGCTCTCTGACTTCAGACTATACTACAAAGCTACAGTAATCAAGACAGTATGGTACTGGCACAAAAACAGAAATATAGATCAATGGAACAGGATAGAAAGCACAGAGATAAACCCACGCACATATGGTCACCCTATCTTTGATAAAGGAGGTAAGAATGTACAGTGGAGAAAAGACAGCCTGTTCTATAAGTGGTGCTGGGAAAACTGGACAGGTACATGTAAAAGTATGAGATTAAAACACTCCCTAACACCATACACAAAAGTAAACCCAAAATGGATTAAAGACCTAAATGTAAGGCCAGAAACTACACTGTATTTTTTCTGCTTTTATTTCTTACTATGTACAGTCCTTCTTGGCTACCTATTTTTATATGCCAAATAATCTATGTTTAGAAAAAAAAACCTTTAGAAACTGTGGCTCTCCGCTCTTTCTTCTAATTTTGCTTAGACTGGGATAGGCCTACTCAAATCTTTTTTCAACTAAGAAAAAGTTTTCTTTTTCTTTATATATATATATATATATATCATTAATATTTTAGTTTTCTTTTTTTTTCCTGAGGAATACTTAAAATTATTAGGATGGAAAGCCATTCTTCAGATTTATCATCTTCTCCCTCAGGGGTCTCATCTTTGTCTTTTTCATTGCTTTCTGACAATATTTTTCAAGTACGTATGACATTCTCACTGAGTTGATTGTCAGCATTGTCAATTCTGCTCTCTTGAAGCCTTCACTGATAATATAAATTTGTGACTGAGTTTAAATTGTTGTAATCTTTCTTTATCTTATCTCCCATTTTTAATAAGTTCATTCTATTTTCTAATCTTCATCTGTTCTTTGATTATGGCATGGGTTCTGAAACAGAGGTTCATAAACACACTTCAGAGGTTATGTGAAAGCCAAGAAATTAAATGGAAAAATGAGTATATTTATAAATTTGTTTTATATGGAAAGAAGGTCCAGAAATTTCTTCTAATTTTCAAAGTGGTGCATGACACTACAAAAGGTTCTGAATACCTTCCATTTTATACTCTGCTTCTTCATAGTAGTAACTATGTCATCTCACATTTTAGTTAAAATAACAAACTATTTTCTAATATTTTTGTGACTCCTTTAAGAACTCATTTGCAGAAATGTGCTCTTTCTTAGAACATACAGAATAATTTTGCCTTTAGCCGGTTTAAAATGTTTTCCATGTGGTCCATATTATTTTTTCTTTTGTTGCTTACTTTCAAAGAAGTTGCAATCTGTCTTGACCCTATGTTTGCCAATAGTTAGGAGACAATAATACTCCTTAGGCTGCACTCAAACTAGGTGTTATATACATCCTTTTCTCAGATATACAGCTGGATGATAGTTTGATGTACATTATCTCCTATTCTCAACTGTCTGTTCTCCAAGTCTAAATTGATTTCTTCTAACATATCACTTTTTTTTATAACATCTTTATTGGAGTATAATTGCTTTACAATGGTATGTTAGTTTCTGCTTTTTAACAAAGTGAATCAGTTATACATATACATAT
>NC_041234.1:80531836-80539905 GCF_002837175.3 Physeter macrocephalus | reverse complement strand
CCCACCCTCCCTATCCCATCCCTCTAGGTGGTCACAAAGCACCGAGTTGATCTCCCTGTGCTATGCGGCTGCTTCCCACTAGCTATCTATTTTACATTTGGTAGTGTATATATGTCCATGCCACTCTCTCACTTTGTCCCAGCTACCTTTCCCCCTCCCCATATCCTCAAGTGCATTCTCTCGTAGGTCTGCGTCTTTATTCCCATCTTGCCCCTAGGTTCTTCATTACCATTTTTTAAATATTCCATATATATGTGTTAGCATACGGTATTTATTTTTCTTTTCTGACTTACTTCACTCTGTATGACAGACTCTAGGTCCATTCACCTCACTACAAATGACTCAAAATTTAGTTTCTTTTTATGGCTGAGTAATATTCCATTGTATATATATGCCAAATCTTCTTTATCCATTCATCTGTCGATGGACACTTAGGTTGCTTCCATGTCCTGGCTATTGTAAAAAGTGCTGAAATGAACATTGTGGTACATGACTCTTTTTCAATTATGGTTTTCTCAGGGTATATGCTCAGAAGTGGGGTTTCTGGGTCATATGGTAGTTCTATTTTTACTATTTTAAGGAACCTCCATACTGTTCTCCATAGTGGCTGTATCAATTTACATTCCCACCGACAGTTCAAGAGGGTTCCCTTTTCTCCACACCCTCTCCAGCATTTATTATTTGTAGATTTTTTGATGATGGCCATTCTGACTGGTGTGAGATGATATCGCATTGCAGTTTTCATTTGCATTTCTCTAATGATTAATGATGTTGAGCATCCTTTCATGTGTTTGTTGGCAATCTGTATATCTTCTTTGGAGAAATGTCTATTTAGGTCTTCTGCCCATTTTTGGATTGGGTTGTTTGTTTTTTTGATATTGAGCTGCATGAGCTGCTTGTAAATTTTGGAGATTAATCCTTTGTCAGTTGCTTCATTTGCAAATATTTCTCCCATTCTGAGGGTTGTCTTTTCATCTTGTTTATGGTTTCCTTTGCTGTGCAAAAGCTTTTAAGTTTCATTAGGTCCCATTTGTTTATTTTTGTTTTTATTTCCATTTCTCTAGGAGATGGGTCAAAAAGGATCTTGCTGTGATTTATGTCATAGAGTGTTCTGCCTATGTTTTCCTCTAAGAGTTTGATAGTGTCTGGCCTTACATGTAGGTCTTTAACCCATTTTGAGTTTATTCTTGTGTGTGGTGTTAGGGAGTGTTCTAATTTCATACTTTTACATGTAGCTGTCCAGTTTTCCCAGCACCACTTATTGAAGAGGCTGTCTTTTCTCCACGGTATATTCTTGCCTCCTTTATCAAAGATAAGGTGACCTTATGTGCGTGGGTCTATCTCTGTGCTTTCTATCCTGTTCCATTGATCTATAACATATCACTTTTGAACTAAGATTGGATCCAGCAATTCCACTCCTGGGTATCTATCCAAAGAAAACAAATACACTAATTTGAAAAGATATATGCACCCCAATGTTCACTGCAATATTATTTACAATAGCCAGGATATGGAAGTAACCAAGTGTCTATCAACAAATGAATGGATAAAAAAAGAAGTGAGTATATACATATATACAATGGAATACTACTCAGCCATGAGAAAGAAGGAAATTCTTCCATCTGCAACAACATGGATGGATCTGAAGGGTATCATGCTAAGTGAAAGAAGTCAGAGAAAGATAGTATTTACTGTATGTTTTTGCTTATACGTGGAATGTAAAACAAAACAAACGTACAAATAAAAGAAAACAGAAACAGACCCACCGATACAAATAAACTAGTGGTTGCCAGAGGGGAGGGGTGGGGGATGGGTGGAATAGGTGAAGGGCTTTAATAGGTACAAAGTACTATTTATGAAATAAATAAGTTATAGGTTGTAATGTTCAGCATAGGGAATATAGTCAATAATATTTTAATAATTTTGTATGGTGTGTATTCTATAAAAATATTAAATCACTCTGTTGTACACCTGAAACTAATACAATATTGTAAATCAAATATACCTCAATTAAAACAAATCCTCCCCTCCCCCCCAAAAAAAGATTAGATCCTCTCCTGACCCAAGTGCCTGCCTTGTTGATAATCTGAACTGATGGAATACATGAAAAAACTATAATCCTTGGAATACCCTCCTACCAAGATTCTTCTTTTCTCTGTTCCTACCTACAGCAGTTTGTTTGTGGAGACCGATCCTTATGAATATGATTCACCACTGCTTCATACTCAAACTCCCAAAGCCATCACCATCATTTGCCTTCTTTCATTGTTTTCTGGTAGCTTCAGTTCCCGAGTACATACAGGAAGAATGATGATATTTTAGGGGATAACAGCCAGCCTTCTAAGCCTCTTAAACAGTACCTTCTATGCCCATAAGACAACTACTCCATTTTGCTGGGTATAGAATTTGTATTTTGGAACTAGTTTTTAGACTCTATGAGAGGAAAGAAGAGTTTTTTCCTACCTAATCTCGATGTATTGGATTACCAAATTTCTATCAGCATAGTGTGAGTGGTCCAATGATTGTTCTTTTCAATCCATTTCTTTCTGATTTTTAGCTAGTGGAAATTTCTCCCTAGTTCTGGCAATAATTTGACTGCCAGCCAAAATTTTTAGCATTATTGTGAGTTCTCATCATTTTTCATGTCTTCATACATACTTTAGCGAAAATTCAAGAGTGTCTGTGTTAAGGGACTGCCAACCAGATGCCATTTTTCCAAGTTAGCATTTCTAGGGCTATGCCAGGGGGAAAAGTTTCCAAGAGAAGCCTGGCAGCAAATTCTAAATCCCTGCTAACATCAGTATGTTAGGAAGTAGAAATTTCCCAGCACAAACTCTAGAATTAAAAATATAGTCTTTTAATTTCTTTCAGATAATTTAAAGATTCTCAGGAGTAGAAATAAATAATAATTAAAATTAAGGTTAACCAAGATCAAAGTTCTGAAGCAGATATAACATCTGTCTCTGAGTATGTCTGTATCTTTTCAGTGGGCTTCTTAAAATTAATGCCACACTTTCCCCTACTACCTAGGGCTTTCATGCCTATCGCTGTGGAAATCCACCCTGTCCTGCCTTCCTTGGGCAGCAGCTCATATTCCTAAACCAACTTTCCGATCTTCTCCAATCAAATATCCTGTTTCTTCAATGTACCAATTTCTCCAACCTAGTAGACAGTTACAGATAGATCCTAGCAGTTCACTGGCAGGTTGTTATTTAAGGGTGGGGTATTATAAGAGTGCAGCTCCTTAATTCACACTTTCTCTTGCTATGTTGCTATTTCCACTGTAATACACATTTATATATATTCACTTTTCCTGGGGGTACATGCCACATCCTACTCCACCTTTCCTTACTGCTACTTCTGACAAGACGGTTCTGGAATTCTTTGGTAAGCCAAATACCTTAATGAAGAAACATAGTGATTCCATGCTTTGGGGGAAATCCTACCATTTTTTAACATCAGGAATAACTATGCATAAATTATTGATATTGGTTATATATCCCAATATCTTCCATTTAATAGGTGCTGTAAGCAGCAGGATTAAAGATACGACTTTTGCTTCTTGCTCTAGAAACCCATAGATCAGCTTTTCTGTTTATTGGTTTTTAATCCTATATTGATGCAATATAACAGAGTGGTTATGGATATGACTTCAAATCCTTTCTCTGCTAATTACTCACTGTATCACTTTGGAGACACTACTTATTTTCTCTAAACCTCAGTTTCTTCATTTGTGAAAGAAAAATAATGATGCAACCTGTCATGAAGGGCTGATGAAACAATAGAAAAAACTACTGAATACATGGTGGCTAACTATAAACTATACTGTGTGCCTGGATCATCATAACTGCACAATAAATATCATTATAAGACAACTGTACAATGTGACGTGTAAGAGAAATATGGATGCTGAAGTTATACTACCTAGGTTCAAATACCCTATCTACCACTTATTGGTTGTATGTTTTCAAACAAGTCATTTACCCTCCTGTGTCTCTGTTTTCTCATCTGTAAAAGTGAGAAAATAATAAAACCTACCTTGAAGGGCTAGTGTGAATGTCGAATAAAATACTTCACATAAAGAAAAAGATACTTCACATAAAGCCCTTAGCAGAGTGCCTAGCACAGAGTGAACACTCAATAAGCATTAACATTGTGCAACAATGGTGACAACTATGTAAACAAGGAAAACCAATAGCTCTCAAGTCACATTTACAGATCAGGCCACAATCTACTAACCTGTCAATGTGGCTCTCCCAGGATTCCCTGCTGATCTTCTAGTAAGCAACTCATAGTTCCCAACCATAAATCTTAAATTAATTCCCTAAAATTAGCAACACTATCTCCTCTTCAATGCAGGTTTCTGATAACTTAATATCACTGATGTATTAAGAGCTTAGGAAATGGTCACAGAATTGAAGAACATCCAAAGTAGAAGAATGTCTGTGACAGAAATAGCTCTAAACTCAATAAACATAAAGAGGAAGCATTCTCCTGAGACAATAGCTCAGCTGAATTGGACTAATTGAAAGGACAATAAAAAAAGTGGTAAGGTAGTTGTAGTTAATGTCAAAAAAAAAAAGAACACAGGAGTACAGAATACAGGCAATAACATGAGAAGAAGTTCTACAAGCCCTAAAGAAAACATTTCAGTATAAGTGCAAAAGCTTACAAGCTGACTTACAAATTGTGAGAGGTCACTGACAAGCTATGTTTGGATACAGACTTGAAAAGGCGTCATTTCTATAAGGCATATGGTTCCACGGTAGAACATGTGAAACGTTTGAAAAAAGTGGCATTTACATGAAATATACTTTGTGGCAAAGAGCTGGATGCAGAAGGAATACAGAGACACCAAATAGATCTGGAATCTGAGAATCTGTGCTTGGCATTAATGAAGATGTCAGGTGTGAAAGTCAAAATGAATGAATGAATTGCTGCCCCATACACACATGCTGGTTAACAACCTGCCAGCGATTGAGCAAAAACTACCTGGAATTGAGTCAAATAAATAAAAGTTGATGAATCAGTAGCAGAAATAAACACTGCAATAAGAAACCCTGGGTTGCACAAGTGACACTTGAGGCACGATGCTAGAAATCTGGAACCGAGAGTACACACTGACATTGGCAAGCCAAGCTCTTGGGGCTAGTATTGCTAGAGAGAGCCCAACTGGGCCAGTGAGCACTAAGAGTATGAACCGTAGATGTGAGCAGGTGGCACAGAAAGAGCCCTTCTGCAGTGTGGTTGCAAAGGATCCTTTGGGGCATAGCATTTAATATAAGGTTGAGTCTTAGGTCAAGAGAAGTCAGCTCATGAACAAATAGAGGGCTAAATAAGGAGTTTTTTGATGGGTCTGACATTTTTCATAACTACAAAAAAAGTCATAAATTCCACAAATTATGCCAATGTCACATTTTTAAAATCCATTTGCAATAGTCTGAAACCCCTAATTGTGTCAAAGGGGGCACAGGGACAAGACACATTAATTTTTAATAATCTCAATTTTTGCATATAAGCCAACTTGGGAGCATGGCACACCTTTTTTCTAGTAAAATGGTAAGAGGAGCAAATCATCTCTTTCTCTACTGACACCCCAATTAGAACGGTTACTGTTTCCTTAGGGAAATGAAATGCAAATGAATCTGAGATCCTTTTACTTAATTTTCAAATATCCTTTATCAGAAATATATACAATCTATATTATTACCAACAATCCTGCCTAGATAGAGCAAAGCCAACCCGTTCTTCTCACCACCATCACTAGCACCTACCTTACAAACTCACACAGAGAAGCCCATTATTCCTTAAAATACCAACTTAACACATCTTTCCAGTTCTACAGTGTAACATCACATAGCACATATTTAAGTTCCCTTTCCTCACATGGTTCCCAATACACATCCAGTCCAAGTACATTTTTGGCCAGTACTTATTTCCATGGCTACTTGAGTTCTGGGAGTTGGGAAGCCTTGAAATTTCTTTAAGCAACATCAACTTTGCTTATTACTTAGAGTCTCATTCTGGCACAGAAAAGAAGAGAAAAAGACATTTTGTTGGAATAACTAATTTCTCTAAGTGTGGCACATCCCAAACCTGATAAAGGAACAACATGGCTCCCTCAGCATGACTAAATCTGAAAGGATTACTTCAAGTCTCCTGGCTCAGATGAACTTTGAGTTGCTAGGCACTGTGTTCCAACAAACTCCCAATGCAGGCTAAGAAAGAGAAGAAAGGATTGACAAGACACTTACTGGCAAATGCTCAAGGAACTGAGACAAGCAGGGCTAATATCTGTAATGAGTCTAATCAAATGTTGCCCTGAATACTGACTTTGATTTGCACCTCTCCATACCTGTAGACTACAGATACACTCAGTGGTTGAAATACTACCATCTATTTTCATCAAACACTAGAGAGCTGGCTCTGGTGCTTTCAAGTAACCAAGGACTCCCTTAAATAGTGACATCCTTTGCCATGTTTCTTAGGAAGGTAATAGAAAATAATGTGCCAGTAATACCTGGATGATTAAATCTTCTTGTATTCTATAGAATACAGAAGGAAAAGAGTGCCACGGGAGGGAACTCAAATTCAGAACGAAGTATTCTTGACTTTATGTAGAGGAAAAACATAGAGATCAGCAGCAAAGGGGTTCATATTTAAGATAAACTGAAAATTATATTTCATACTTCCGTAAATATCTACAAAAATATGTATTTTTGTTGAGAAAGAAAGTTGGGAAAATTCGGTCACACTTTGCATTGTGAATTTAGGACTATAGTTTCAGAGGTATTTTAAACTGTCTTCATCCATTCAACATCCATTCAAAAAATCTAGAACCTATTTTGCATACAAAATACTGGGCAACATGCTTTGGGGAATACAAATGTTCATAATTTATAAATCCCTAGCCTCAAAAGCACTAAAGTTAAACAACAATACAAATAGATAGAGAAGACTAAAAATGTAGTAATGATAATAAATACTATCATAAAAAAGAAGAAGAAATCACTGGTAGTTACTGGCAGGGTCAGGGAAGTCATCATGGAGGTGATGGAGACTGTGTTGAACTTCATAAACGGTGTAAAATTTAAATTGCAAGAGGGGAAGAAAGAGGCATAGACTTGGGGATGGTAATATTTTAGCTTTGTCTTCAATAGGAGAAATGAGCTCGCATTAAGTTCACCAAATTCTTTCACTTGCTCCACCATGCTAGAGTCACAGAATCTTAGAGCTAACATCACCTAGTGCAAATATTTTCATTTACAATTAAGGAAACTGAGGTGCAGAGGGCTGTGTAATCTTCCCAAAGTCACACAACAAGTTAAAGGTGAAAAAAAAGGTTGATTTCTGGTGATACAGCTTGGTATATTGGGTAGAGTCTAAAGCCTATCAAGCATCTTTTCTGACCACAAAAATAAAGGATTAAAAAATCAATGACAGGAAAAAAACAAAACAAAAAAACAAAAAAAACCAAACACATGGAGGGTAAAAAATACACTACTAAATAACCTAGAGATCACTAAAGAAATCAAATAGGAAATCAAAAAATAAATAGAAACAAATGACAACAACAACCAAAAAAAATCCAAAACATATGGGATGCAGTAAAAGCAGTCCTAAGAGGAAAGTTTACAGCAATACAATCCTATCTCCAAAAACAAGAAACATCTCAAATAAACAGCTTAACCTTACACCTAAAACAACTAGAGAAAGAAAAACAAACAAAACCCAGAGTTAGTAGAAGGAAAGAAATCATAAAGATCAGAGTGGAAATAGATGAAATAGAAACGAAGAAAACAATAGCAAAAGTCATTGAAACTAAAAGCTGGTTCTTTGAGAAGATAAACAAAATTGATAAAACTTTAGTCAGACTCATCAAGAAAAAGGGAAAGGACTCAAATCAATAAAATTAGAAATGAAAAAGGAGAAGATACAACTGACACTGAAGTAATATGAAGGATCATAAGAGACTACTACAAGGAACTATATGCCAATAAAATGGACAACCTGGAAGAAATGGGTAAATTCTTAGAAAGGTACAACCTTCCAAGACTGAACCAGGAAGA
>NC_041234.1:80509310-80531826 GCF_002837175.3 Physeter macrocephalus | reverse complement strand
AAACAAAACCCAGAGTTAGTAGAAGGAAAGAAATCATAAAGATCAGAGTGGAAATAGATGAAATAGAAACGAAGAAAACAATAGCAAAAGTCATTGAAACTAAAAGCTGGTTCTTTGAGAAGATAAACAAAATTGATAAAACTTTAGTCAGACTCATCAAGAAAAAGGGAAAGGACTCAAATCAATAAAATTAGAAATGAAAAAGGAGAAGATACAACTGACACTGAAGTAATATGAAGGATCATAAGAGACTACTACAAGGAACTATATGCCAATAAAATGGACAACCTGGAAGAAATGGGTAAATTCTTAGAAAGGTACAACCTTCCAAGACTGAACCAGGAAGAAATAGAAAATATAAACAGAACAATCACAAGTAATGATATTGAAACTGTGGTTAAAAATCTTCCAACAAACAAAAGTTCAGGACCAGATGGCTTGACAGGTGAATTCTACCAAACATTTAGACAACAGCTAACACCCACCCTTCTCAAGCTCTTCCAAAAAATTTCAGCGGAAGGAAAACTCCCAAGCTCATTCTACAAGGCCACCATCATCCTGACACCAAAACCAGAAAAAGATATCACACAAAAAAAGAAAATTACAGACCAATATCACTGATGAATAGAGACACAAAAATCCTCAACAAAATGCTAGCAAACAGAATCCAACAACACATTAATAGGATCATACACCATGTTCAAGTGGGATTTATCCCAGGGATGCAAGGATTCTTCAATATATGCAAATCAGTCAAGGTAATACACCATATTAACAAATAAAAGAATAAAAACCATATGATCATCTTAATAGATGAAGAAAGTTTTTGACAAAATTCAACACCCATTCATGATTAAGAATCAGTCTCCAGAAAGTGGGCATAGAGGGAACCTATCTCAACATAAAAAAGGCCATATACAACAAACCCACAGCAAACATGATCCTCAAAGGTGAAAAATTGAAAGCAATTCCTCTAAAATCAGGAAGAAGACAAGGATGTCCATTCTCACCACTATTATTCAACAGAGTTTTGCAAGTCCTAGCCAGGGCAATCAGAGAAGAAAAAGAAATAAAAGGAATACAAATTGGAAAAGAACAAGAAAAATTGTCACTGTTTGCAGATGACATGATACTATACACAGAAAATCCTAAAGATGCCACCAGAAAACTACTAGAGCTAATGAATGTGGTAAAGTTGTGGGATACAAAATTAATGCACAGATAGCTCTTGCATTCCTATACACTAACAAGGAAAGATCAGAAACAGAAATTAAGGAGACAATCCCATTCACTATTGCAAAAAAAATAATAAAATACCTAGGAATAAACCTATCTAAGGAGGTAAAAGAACTGTACTCAGAAAAGTATGACACTGATGAAAGAAATCAAAGACAACGCAAACAGATGGTGAGATATACCATATTCTTGGATTGGAAGAATCAATATTGTGAAAATGACTATACTACCAAAAGCAATCTACAGATTCAATGCAATCCCTATCAAGTTACCACTGGCATTGTTCACAGAATTAGAACAAAAAATTTTACAATTTATATGGAAACACAAAAGACCTCAAATAGCCAAAGCAATCTGAGAAAGAAAAATGGAGCTGGAGGAATCAGGCTCCCTGACTTCAGACTATACTACAAAGCTACAGTAATCAAGACAGTATGGTACTGGCACAAAAACAGAAATACAGAAGAGGAGGAGGATAGAAAGCCCAGAGATAAACTGATGCACCTAATCTATGACAAAGGAGGCAAGAATATACAATGGAGAAAAGGCAGCCTCTTCAATAAGTGGTGCTGGGAAAACTGGACAGCTACATGTAAAAGAATGAAATTAGAACACTCCCTAACACCATACACAAAAATAAACTCAAAATGGATTAAAGACCTAAATGTAAGGCCACACACTATCAAACTCTTAGAGGAAAACATAGGCAGAACACACTATGACATAAATCACTAATGAAACTTAAAAGCTTTTACACAGCAAAGAATACCATAAACAAGATGAAAAGACAACCCTTAGAATGGGAGAAAATATTTGCAAATGAATCAATGGACAAGGGATTAATCTCCAAAATATACAAATAGCTCATGCAGCTCAATATCAGTAAAACAAACAACCCAATCAAAAAATGGGTGGAAGACCTAAATAGACATTTGTTACCACTGGCATTGTTCACAGAATTAGAACAAAAAATTTTACAATTTATATGGAAACACAAAAGACCTCAAATAGCCAAAGCAATCTGAGAAAGAAAAATGGAGCTGGAGGAATCAGGCTCCCTGACTTCAGACTATACTACAAAGCTACAGTAATCAAGACAGTATGGTACTGGCACAAAAACAGAAATACAGAAGAGGAGGAGGATAGAAAGCCCAGAGATAAACTGATGCACCTAATCTATGACAAAGGAGGCAAGAATATACAATGGAGAAAAGGCAGCCTCTTCAATAAGTGGTGCTGGGAAAACTGGACAGATCAAAAAATGGGTGGAAGACCTAAATAGACATTTCTCCAAAGAAGACATACAGTTGGCCAAGAGGCACAAGAAAAGACGCTCAACATCACTAATTATTAGAGAAATGCAGATCAAAACTACAATCAGTTATCACCTCACACTGGTTAGAATGGCCATCATCACAAAATCTACAAACAATAAATGCTGGAGAGGGTGTGGAGGAAAGGGAATGCTCTTGCACTGTTGGTGGGAATGTAAATTGATACAGCCACTTTGGAGAACAGTATAGAGGTTCCTTAAAAAACGAAATATAGAACTACCATATGACCCAACATCCCACTACTGGGCATATACCCTGAGAAAACCATAATTCAAAAAGACACATGCACCCTAATGTTCATTAAAGCACTATTTACAATAGTCAGGACATAGAAGCAACCTAAATGTCCATCAACAGATGAATAGATAAAGAAGATGTGGTACGTATTTACAATGGAATATTACTCACCCCTAAGAACAAACAAAATTTGGTCATTTGTAGAGACATGGATGGACCTAGAATCTGTCATACAGAGTGAGGTAAGTCAGAAAGAGAAAATCAAATATCGTACATTAAGGCATATATATGAAATCTAGAAAAATCATACAGATGAAACTATTTGCAGGGTAGGAATAGAGACACAGATGTAGAGAACAGACGTGTGGACATAGGTGGGAGATTGGGATAGACATATGTGCACTGCCATGTGTAAAATGGATAGCTGGTGGAAACCTGCTGTTTAGAGCAGGGAGCTCAGCTTGGTGCTCTGTGGTGACCTAGATGGGTGGGATGGGGGGGTGGGAGGGAGGTCCATGAGGGAGGGGATATATGTATACATATAGCTGATTTGAAACATTGTAAAGCAACTATACCCACAATTTTAAAAAATAATAAAATAAAGTGAGACTAAAGCAGGAAAAAAAAAGATCACCTAGTGCAAATATTTTCATTTACAATTAAGGAAACTGAGGTCCAGAGGGTTGTGTAACCTTCCCAAAGTCACACACCTAGTTCAAGGTAAAGTAAAGGCTGATTTCTTGTCCAGCACCACTTGGTATAAGGGTAGAGTCTAAAGCCACAGAAAAGTGAGACTCACTGGTTCATCAAATTGAGTCAGCGAGTTTTATCTCATTAATATTAGTTAGCTGTAAACCATGGTGTTTACCTGCCACAAAGAACCCTTCACAATGGAACAATTCAAAAGTAAATGAGAGAACAATGTGTCAAGCAAAAGTCCCAAAGTGACATAAAATTGAATGCTAATATTATGTCTACATGTCTGAAAATACCCTCCTGTGATGGTCTGCATCAACTATGATGCAAGGTACTTGGAGAGGACAATAGTGGTCACTTCAACATCATATTGCACTCATATGATTTTAAAAGATGTGCTTTTTAAGTGAACACAGTCAGGTCACAATGACTCCAATATATGACTCAGATTGGCCAAAATCAGGACAATCCAATCTTCACATCAAATACTGACACTGCATTACAGTTTGACACACAGAGATAATGTGAATTTGGGGCTTGAATATATTTTTTAAAAGCAATAATCAGAAACAATAAATAATTTATTTGTAGAAACCATGAACAAAATGATATTTCCATAGAGTTAATATCTTTATCTCTCTATAGTTTGAAAATTTGGAAATACCCATGAAAGAATTGTGCCATGAAATACACCTGAACCTCAATAACATATCCACTATACCTTGAGCAATTCAGCAATTAACCCATATAATTTTATCAGGTTTGCTTCAAATATTGGAGCTGTTTCTCCAAGAGGATTCTAAATATTTATATCAAGGTAATGACCAGAGTGTCATCTTTATATCTCACCCAATGCTCCTCTGATGGAACTAACTTCACAGAAGATGGTCAGGAACTACTTGTTGCTCACTTGTTTATAAAGGATTAAGAGTGGTCATCTTCAACTTTGATACTAACCAATGATAAGCTGGTTGGTGGAAGAGCTATGTTATTCAAATCCCAACATCTGTCTTGATCCTCTGATTTTGTTTGCACAAATCAATAAGTGATAGGGATGAATTCTATCTTGGTATATTGGTGGAAATTATAAAGCTGGGGATGACCATAAAGATCACCAGATAGAGCTTCCTCTCTTTGGTAATGGAGATCCTCCAACCTCCAATAGTAACTCATTAATTTGATCATTTAATGCATTCCATGGAAGTCTTCCTGCTGGTCAAAATGTTCTCCTTGAGGTTGGATAAGAGAAAGTAAGGACCTCCAAAAGTCTTCTCCATAAAACAATGAGGACACCAGCAAACATTGTCAGAATCTACATTTTCACAGCTGTGGAAATAAATCAAAGCTTGCAGCAATCTGGAGAGGATTCATTTAAGAAAAATGAATGAATCTCAATAAGCTTTGTGGCATTTTAATTTGTCCTACTCCCATCGTCTCTCCAACTGTGCACTAGACTTGAAAATCAAGGGCCCATACACACAATCACAGGGAAAATGAGGAGCCTGGCAGTCACTGGAGGGAGAAGAATGAGTTGGAACTCCTTCAAAGCCCAATTCCCAGAGTATATAACAATTAAAAACCATGACAATTATCTCATTAAATATAGAATATCAATAAAGGTATAGAAATTATGAAAATGAACCAAATAGAAATTCTGGAGCTGAAAAGTATGATAACTGAAAATGAAAACTTCACTAGAGGGTTTCAACAGCAGATCTGAGTAGGCAGAAGAAAGAATCAGCAAACATTAAGATAGGTCAATTTGAAATTTTCCCATCAAAAAACATGAAGATAAATGAAGAGAGCCTAAGGAACCCATGGGAAACAATTAAGCATACCATCATGGGCACTGTGAGAGTCCCAGAAGGAGGAGAGTAAGAAAAAAGTAGAGAGAATATTTGAAGAAATAATGACCAAGAACTTCCCAAATTTGATTAAAAATTATAAGATACACATGCAGGAGGCTGAAAGAGCTCTAAGTATGATAGAATCAGAAATCAACACTTAGACATGTCACATTCAAACAGTTAAAAAAAGGCAAAGAGAGAATGATGAAAGCAGCAAGAGAGAAGTAACATATCATGTACGAGGGACGGGCAATAAATTAACAGTTGATTTATCATCAGACACTATGGAGGCCAGAAGGGCTACATAAACAAAACCAGAGAAGCTGTCACTAACAAGCTTCCTTTATAAGAAATAGTAAAGGAAATTCTTCAGGAAGAAATGATAGGGCACTAGACATTAACTTGAATCCCCAAGAAGGAATAAAGATAAATATATAGATAAATATAAATATATAGATGAATATAAAAAAGTACAAACCTATTTTTTGTAATACTTTTCTTCTCCTATCTCATTTAAAAGTCAACAAGCAATCTGAAAATTTCTATGTAACCACAAAAGATCCTGAATA
This sequence comes from Physeter macrocephalus, assembly GCF_002837175.3. Taxonomy (NCBI): domain Eukaryota; kingdom Metazoa; phylum Chordata; class Mammalia; order Artiodactyla; family Physeteridae; genus Physeter; species Physeter macrocephalus. The sequence continues at coordinate 80,525,907 of NC_041234.1, read as the reverse complement.
ACCAAAGCAATATTGAAAAAGAAGAACAAAGATGGAGGTGTCACTCTCCCTGACTTCAAACTATAATACAAAGCTACAGTGATCAAAACAGTATGGTATTTGCATAGAAACACACATAGATCAATGGAACAGAACAGAGAGCAAATAATAAACCCACACATATACGGTCAATTAATCCAAGACAAAAAAGCCAAGAATATACAATGGGGAAAGGACAGTGTCTTCAATAAATGGTATTAGGAAAACTGGACATCCACATGCAAAAGGATAAAAGTGGACCACTATCTTACTGCATAAACAAAAATTAACTCAAAATGGATTATAGACTGGAATGTAAGAACTGAAACCATGAAATTCCTATAAGAAAACACAGGCAGTAATCTCCTTGACATCAGTTTTGGCAATGACATTTTAGATTTGACAGCAAAAGCAAAGGCAACAAAAGCAAAATTAAAAAGTGGAACTCATCATACTAAAAATCATCTGCCAGCTAAAGAGATGATCGACAAAATAAAAAGGCAACATACTGAATGGAGAAAATATCTTCAAATCATGTATCTGATAAGGAGCTAATTTCCAAGATATATAAAAAAAAACTCATACAACTCAACAGCAAAAACAAAAAACAAAAACAAAAAACAGTTAAAATATGGGTGGAGGATCTGAATAGACATTTTCCCCAAAAAGACATATAGATGGCTAACAGGTACATGAAAAGGTGCTCACCGTCAATAATTATTAGGGAAATGCAAATCAAAACCACGATGAGATATCATCTTACACCTTTTAGAATGGTTATGATCAGAAAGACAAGCTATAACAAGTGTTGGTGAGGGTGTGGAGAAATGGAATCCTTTTGCAATGTGTGGAATGCAAATTACTGAACCTGCTGAGGAAAACATTACCAAAGTTCCTAAAAAAATTTAAAATAGAACTACCATATGATCCAGCAATTCTACATTTGGGTATTTATCCAAAGAACATGAAAACACTACTTCAAAAAGATATATGCACCCCCATGCTCATTGCAGCATTATTTATAATAGCCAAGACATGGCAACAACTTAAGTGTCCACCAACAGATGAATGGATAAAGAAGAAGTGGTATGCACATACAGTGGACTACTACTCAGCCATAGAAAAGAGTGAAATTTTGCCATTTGAGGCAAAATGGATGGACCCTGAGAGCATTACGCTAAGTGAAATAAGTCAGACAGAGAAAGACATGTACTGTATGATTTCACTTACATGTGGAATCTTAAGGAAAAAAAAAAGAAAAAAAAAGCTTATAGATACAGAGAACAAATTGGTGGTTACCAGATTCAGGGTGGGGGGGGGGCGGGCACAATGGATGAAGGGGGTCAAAAGGTACATATTTCCAGTTATAAAATAAATAAGACATGGGGATGTATTACGTAGCATGGTAAAAAAAAAAGACAACCACATAAAGAAATAGTTATAAATTTGTGTTGTTAGGTAGTATTTAAATATATATGGGTTAAACACTTCAACTAAAAGGCAGAGCTTGGAAGAACAGATATAAAAACATGATCCACCTATATTCTGTCTACAAGAGACACACTTTAGATTCAAAGACTCAAACTGGTTGAAAGTGAAAGCATGGGAAAAGGTATATCACATAAACAGTAATCAAAATGGAGTTGTAGTTGTTATTCTGATATAAAACAAAATAGAATTTGAGTCAAAAATTGTTACTAGAAACAAAGAAGGACATTTTACAGTGATAAAAGGGAAAATCTCTTAAATAGATATAACAAGTATAAAATATACGAACATAACAACAAAGTCCTAAAAGAGATGAAGCAAAAACTGACAAGCTTAAAGGGAGAAATAGACAATTCCACAGTTACAGTTGGAAACTTCAATATTTCACTTTCAACAGTGGACAGAACAACTAGGCAGAAGATCAACAAGGCAGTAGATTTGAGCAACACTATAAACCAACTAAACCCGTAAACAACTATAGACTACTCCATCCAACAGCAGCATTATAAATGTTTCTTAACTGCATACAGAACATTCTCTAAAACAGATCATATGTTAGGCCACAAAACAAGTGTCAATAGATTTAAAAGGACTGAAATTACACAAATTATCTTCTTTGATCGCAATGGGTTGAAATTAGAGTCAATAACTGGAAGAATTTTGGGACATTTATAAATATGTGAATATTAAACAACACATTCCTAAATAATCAGTGGGGTAAAACAAGGGAAAAGAGAAATTAGAAAGTACTTGGAGATAAATGGAAATGAAAATAACAAATGCCAGAATGTATATGATGCAGCTAAAGCAGTGCTTAGAAGGAAATTTATAGTTATTAATGCCCATATTAAAATAAAAGACCACAAATCAATAATCTAGCTTTCCATCTTAATAAACTAGTAAAAAACAAGGTGTTCAATATCACTAATCATCAAGGAAATGCTCATCAAAATCACAATAAGATATCACCTCATACCTTCTAGGATGGTTATTATCAAAAAACGGAAAAAGAAGAGAGAACAAGTGTTGGTAATGTTGTGGAGAAAAGGAACCCTTGTACACTGTTGGTAGAATGTAAATTGGTACAGCCTTTATGGCAAACAGTATGGAGTTTCCTTACAAAACTAAAACTAGAACTGCCACATGATCCAGCAATCCCCTTTCTGGGTATATACACCAAAGAAATGAAATCAGTACCTTGAAAAGAGACCTGCACCCTCATGTTCACTGCAGTATTATTCCCAATAGCCAAGATATGGAAACAACCTAAGTGTCCACTGACAGATGAATGGATGAAGAAATTGTGGGGGATATATTTTATATATATACATATGTATTATATGTATATGTATTATATACATTATGTATTATATTTATATGTATTATATGTACTATGTATTATATATGTACTATGTATTATTATATATTAAACATATGGAATATTATTCAGCCTCAGAAACGGAGATCCTGCCACTTTCAAAAATATGCTTGAATCAGGAGGACATTATGCTAGCTGAAGTAAGACAGACAGAGAAAAAAAAAAAACTGCATGCTCTCACTTAGATGTAGGTTATAAAAATGTTGACTACACAGAAGTAGCTAGTAGAACAGTGGTTACCAGGTGCAGGAAGTGGGGGAAATGGGGAGATGATGGTCAATGGATACAAAGTTGCAGATATATAGGTTGAATAAGTCTAGAGATCTAATGTACAGCATGATGACTCTAGTTAATAATACCAAATTGAGTACTGGAAATTTCTTAACAGAATAGATTTCTGGTACTGTCATCACACACACAAAATGCAAACTACATGAGGAGATGATATATTAATTAACTTGAGTGTAGTAATCATCTCACTATGTATATGCAAATCAAATGATCATGTTGTACACCTTAAAAATATACAATTTTTTATTAAAAAGAATAAAATAAAAATAAAATAGTAAAAGTATACCCCCAAAGCCAGCAAAGGAAGAGAAATAATAGAGTGGAAATAAATAAAATTGAAAATAGAAAAATAAGACAGAATGATCAAAAAATTGACAAACATTTATCTACTGTCACCAAGAAAAAGAGAGAAGACTCAAATTACTAAAATCATGAATTAAAGAGAACACCACTATCAAATTTACAGAAATCACAAACATGATAAAGGAATATTACTGTATTCCAACAAATTAGATAACTAAATGAAAAAGGCAAATCCCTAGAAAGACAAAAATGATTGAAACCGATTCAAGAAGATAGAAATAATCTGAGTAGATAGAAAACAAGCAAAGATGTTGAAAAATTAAACAAGAAGCTTCTCACAAAGAAAAGCTCAAGACCAAATGATATCACTGGTGAATTCCTAAAATGTTTAAAGCAGTATTAATACCATTAATACCACTACTTCTCAAACTCTTCCAAAAATAGAAGTGGGTAGACCACTTCCTGTGTCATTTTATGAGGCCAGTATTACTCTCATACCGAAACCAGACACAGGCAGCACAAGAAAACTGTAGACAAATATCAGTTATAAAAATAGACACAAAAATACTCAACAAAATACTAGCAACCTGAATCCAATAATATATAAAAATGATTATAATCTATGATAAGCTGAGATTCACCCTGGGAATGCAAGGTTGTTTCAACATTTAAAAATCAACCAATATAACACATCATATTAAGAGAAAAAAAGGGAAAATACATGACCATCTCAACAGATGAAGAAGTATTTGAAAAACCCCATCACCCTTTCATGATAAAAATATTCAACAAACAAGAATGGAAGCAAACTTCCTTAACCTGACAAAAAGCATATATGAAAAATCCATGCTTACATCATACTTAATGGTGAAAGACTTAAAGCTTTCCCTCTAAGATCAAGAATAAGACAAGGATGTTTGTCTAACCATTTCTACTCAGCATTGTGCTAGAGGAACTAGCCATGGCAAGCAGATGAAAAAATTCATGAAAGGCATTCAGATTGGAAGGGAAGAAGTAAAAGTATCTCTATTTGCAGATGACATCTTTTTTTTTTTTTTTTTTTTTTTTTGTGGTATGCGGGCCTTCCTCTGTTGTGGCCTCTCCTGTTGCGGAGCACAGGCTCCGGACGCGCAGGCTCAGCGGCCATGGCTCACGGGCCCAGCCGCTCCACAGCATGTGGGATCCTCCCATACCGGGGCGCGAACCCGGTTCCCCTGCATCAGCAGGCGGACGCGCAACCACTGCGCCACCAGGGAAGCCCAGATGACATCTTTATATAGAAAATTCTTGAAATCCACTAAAAAATGTTTAGAATTAATAAACTAGTTAGGCAAGGTTGCAGGATACAAGAACAACAAAAAAATTCAATTGTATTTCTATAAAATGGCAATGAAAAGTCCAAAAATACAATTAAGAAAATAATTTCAGTTATAATAACCCATAAAATAATAAAATAGTTAAGAATAAATTTAACAAAATAAATGTAATATTTGTACACTAAAAAGTACAAAACATTGTTGAAAGAAATTAAGACCTAAATAAATGGACAGTAGTCTTTTGTAAATGGATTGCAAGTTTTAATGCTGTTAAGGCGTCAATACTTCTCAAATTGGTATATAGATTCACTTTAGTAACTATCAAAATGCTAGCTCACATTTTTAGCAGAAATAAATAAGCTGACCATAAAATTCAATTTGAAATTGAATTTCAGTATGAAATTTGAAGGGACCCAGAATAATCTTGGAAAAGAAGAATAAAGTAGGAGGACTCACACTTCTTGTATCAAAACTTATGACAAAGCTACAGTAATAAAAACAGTGTGGTACTGGCATAAGGATAGACAGACATATAGGCCAGTGGAATAGAACTGATATTCCAGAAATAAATCCATCCACCTCTGGCCAATTGCTTTTAGACAAGGATGTCAATATCATTTAATGGGGAAAGAATAGCCTTTTCAACAAATGGGGCTGGGGCAACTTGATATCTGCATGCAAAGAATGAATTTGGACTACTACTTCACACCATGTGCAAAAATGTTAACCTAAATTGGATCAAAGAGTTCAATGTAAGAGCTAAAACTATAAAATTTTAAAATGAAAACCTAGGGGTAAATCTTCATGATCTTGGATTAGGCGATGGTTTCTTAGGTATGACACCAAAAAGCATAAGCAACCAAACAAAAATAAATTGGACATTATCAAAATTAAAATCATTTGTGCTTCTAAAGATATTATCAAGAAAATGAAAAGACAACCAATAAAATGGGAAAAATGTTTAGAAATCATTTATCTCATAAGAGACATGTATCGAGAATATATAAAGAACTCTTATAACTCAGAAATAAAAGGACCAATAAACCAATTTTTAAATAGACTAAGGATCTGAATAGACCTTTCTCCAGGAAGCACATGAAAAGATGCCCAACATCATTAGTCATCTGGGAAATGCAAATAAAAAACACAGTGAGATACCACTTCACACCTACTAATTTGGCCATAATCAAGGAAGACTGTTACTGTGCTAGTGAGAATGTAGAGAAATTAGGACCCTCAGACATCACTGATGGGAATGTAAAATAGTGCAGCCACTTTGGAAACAGCTTGGGATATCCTGTTATGGTTAAACACAGAGTTACCATATGAGTCAGCAATTCTACTCCTAGGTATATACCCAAAAGAAATGAAAACATATGTCTACACAAAAATTTATATAAGAATCTTCATAGTAGCATTATTCATGAGGGCCAAAATGTGGAAACAATCCAAATGTCCATCAACTCCTAAATGGATATACAAATGGGGTATATCCATACAAAAGAATATTATTCAGCCTTAAATAAATGATATGCTGATATATGCTACAAAATGGATGAAATGTGAAAACATTATGCTAAGTGAAAACCAGACAGAAAAGAATCATATGATTCCATTTTTTTTGAAATATCAAGAATAGACAAATTCACAAAGGACAGCACATTAGTGGTTTCCAGAGTTGAGAGGCAGGGGTGCTGGAGGTGGGGAGCTGGGTATGGGTAATGGCTGCTAAGAGGTTTACTTTTGAGGTAATGAAAATATTCTGGAGTTAGAAAGTGGTGATGGTTACACAACATTGTGACAATACTAAAAACCACACCAAATTATACATGTTAAAAGATGAATTTTACGGTATTGTGCATTATATATAAATTGAAAAAATTCTTCCCCTTTCAGGTATAATAAAGTTAGATTTGGAATGGATTTTAGAGTAAAAAGTTGAATGATATTTTTAACAAAAAGCAAAATATACAAGAACGTAAGAGATAATGTATCCACCACCCAGATTTTACAAATATAAACAAAGTTTTGCCATGTTTACTTCATATTTTTCTCCTTCTCTTTATATAAATAGGACATTATTAATACAGTTAAAGCATTTCCCCGTCCCTTCTTCTACCTAGAGGTACCCACTCCACTATTCTAACATTGTTGCATAGCTGCACCATGAATGTTTTTATAATTTTGTTACTGATAAGTATAAATATTGTTTTAAAAATGTATGTAGATGGTCTTTTAGTCTGGTATCCTTAGAAAGCACAGCCTGAGGCAAAATCTTATGTGTCACTACTACTATTTGGTAGTGTAATCTCATAGCAGCAGGAGTAAGAGAAAAGGGGAAGAAAACAAGAGCTAGGAGAGTATGATGCTGATTTGGTCACGGCTTGATGTCAAGCACAAATGATTATTTGATTTCTAGGGACCATTTACTCAGAGACTGTACCAAATACTGTGACTCAGAACAGTAAATCTGGGTGAGAGGGAGGACAAGAAATTATCTGCCAGCAACAGTCTCCACTGCTCAGAGTCTCCCCATGGACCATGACTTCCCTCACACTTCTGGGTTATGTAGACAAGGGTGCTGAGTGAGTCCCATGGCATCTCATGCTTCAGAGGCAATAGGAAGGCCTCAAGGTGGTAGATATGAGTCACTTTGCACAGACATGAAGCAAGGTTGTACCCCTTGTAAAGTCAGTATGAGTCCAAACAGAATTAGTCCCTAAAAGATTGGCTGGGGCAGAAGAAGTGCTAAAGATCCCCTAGAGAATTGTAAGGCAAAGAGGATCTGAAGTGTGACATAAGAGTTGTCTAATGTAGTATGCTACATTATTTGTCCTTTTGCAACTTATTTTTTAATTCAATATTATACTTGAAGCTTATTCACGTTTCACATATGTGGATCTAACTAATTCATTTTTACTGCGTAAAGTTATTTCCTCTTAGGGAAGTATTACAGTCTACCCATTTTCCTATCAATGACCACTTAGCTTCTTTTCAGTTGTCTGATTATTTTCAAACCATGATCATTGAATCCCTGAAGTTCTGTGGAGATAGCTTCGGGACCACGGAGGAGCTCCAGAGGCTATTTTGTTCAAAGGGCATTATGCCTTTAAAAATAAGTTTGAAAGTCAATAAAAAATTATCAGGTATAATATCCAGGTTTCCAAGCTGTGGTCCAGTGAGCTTTCTAACACAGCAGGATACTAGACTGAGATTTTGCCGCTTAATTTTAGTCCACTTGTCTTCCTAAATACTGAGATTTACTGGTGAGAATACTCAGTCTTATGATCCATAAGGTAAAATCAAATTATTTCACTTGTATTTTGAACAGTAATATCTGAGTTAGTTGTTACCAACAGAAGTGAAGACCAGAGGTTGTGGAATTCAAATGCTAAGGCATGCAATCTATGCAAACTTTCTTTGCTATGCAACTCTCCAAATGTTAAGTGAATGTACTAAATATCACATGTTAATATAATCCTATCGGTCCATCATAGACAGAGTATAGTCTTTCAACACCCCCCAATTTTTCTTTTGTATTTTTCAGGCAACATGCCATGATTATGGTATGCGCTTAATCATTATTTGTTGTATGAATTAGGTAATGTAGAGCAGACACATAGTTTTTCAGTCCCCCTTATGAACTTTATATGTGGCTAGGATGTGATCTGTGGTCATAAGGTTACTATTATAGGAAACCAAACCTAGACTCCTGACCTGATTAAGAACATGCTCTATTATGCCAAGATGGCCGGCCATAAATATAAAAACTGTTACATAAACTTTCTTTTGGAGTCTAAAGTGATCTTATTACCTAGGGTAGTAATTAATAGATCTGTTCAAGTGAAATCAGAAGTCACTGCTACTAGAAATCAACATAGATCATGCAGAGAGAAAATAGATTTTCTGAACAGCCCCAGGTCTTCTTACTCTGCTAAACTGAGAAGTTGCTTCATGTTGTATAGAATTCAGTCAGAAACTCATAATATGCAGGTTTCCATTCATTGTTTCTAGGACATTTTAAGCCAGTTTTCCTTTCAAGCAATTTTAACTGCTGGCTCAGCTAGACTGGGCACACTCACTTGCAAATCCTGGTATTTAAATTCTTATCTTGCAAATAGGGTTAGAAAGTTCCAGAGGGTAATTGGGCATTTCCTTTAGTGGCAATGAGATAACCTACTCTAGTTCTGGGAACTGGGGTGGGGCTGCGATTGCCTGGTCCACCTAGTGAAGTTACTCCACTCCTGACTGTTAGGACTTGCTTTGTCAAGGTCCTCACTTTAAAACCCATAGCCAATTCATCAGTTAGGTGATTGGGATTGACATGTATACACTGATGTGTATAAAACTGATGACTAATAAGAACCTGCTGTATACAAAAATAAATAAAATTAAATTAAAAAAAAAATAAAACAAATAACCCATAGCCAATTTGGGAACTTCCCTATCTTAAAAAAAATCCATAGGCAATAATCAAATGAAGAGGTTCCTAGTTTCATTTTCACTCAGGACTGCTTCTGACCTAAGGGATCTTCTTTTGCAATGAGTTAGTTTGCTCCTTTTGAATATTACATCAGAAATCTGGTGAGAAATTAATATTTTCCTGACATCTGAAGAATGTGGAAGACCTTGAGCATTTCATATTCTTCTTCTCCTTCTCCTTCTTTCCATAAACTAGGAAACGGCTACTTATTTTCATCAGGAACAGTTATTTTGCTTCATCAGATATCTTGGTTCTCTCCTATCCAATAATATTAACAAAGAACGTTTTAGACAAAAGGTTTAAAAAATAAAAGTAAAAGGTGTCAATCTCGTTCTCTTTTACTGCCATTTCAATATTCTAGATTAAATAACATAGTTGACACATTTTTATTTTCTATGACTAACTTCAAACACTCCACAGACTTTTAAGCTCTTGCTGATAATTCCAGAACACATGACATAAAGAAACCTTTACATGTGAATTAGAGAGGATTCACATCACTCTCAGTGTTCAGGATGTCAAATGACAGAATCTGGTTTACCAATACAAAGCTGAAAGTTTACTGGGGAAAGGGAAAGTTTAGAATGGAGAAATAGTGTGATGCAGGCCCAGATGGGGAAAATAGTTATTCATATCACCATTTTAAAACCCAGAAAGACCTTAAGAAAGAAGCAAAGATGATAAGCATACATTGAAGGTTACAAATAACACAGAAGGGCATTGGTTTCCCACATTATGGAGCTGAAGTATTTTCAATTATACCACTCTAAAATGTGAAGCCAGATTCTGTTCACAGATAAAGTAACAAAATTTCCAGTTAACACAAAGACAGTTTTTCATTCTCTGTCAGTAACAGTCTGCAGAACTGAATTTTTCATTAAAAAAAAAAAACATTTATTCTAGCAATGTGAATATATATATCCAGACAAACATTCACATTTATTTTTCTATCTCTCCATTACTTTGTCAAAACTTCCCTCTCTTCCTTCAGTTGTTTGAGTCTCAGTGTGATTTTTTTTTTTTTGGTAAACTTTTTTGTTGAAGTAGAACATATATTCAGAAAAGTGCACAAATCTTAAGTATATAGATAGGGAAATACATATAGATATTGATGAATGTAACTACTACCCAAAAGAAGATACAGAATATTACCAGCATTCCAAAGGGCTCCTTGTGCACCCTTCAAGTCGGTACACCTACAAGGTAACCAAAATCTTGATTTCTACTACCAAGATTAATTGTATCTATTTTGAACTTCATATAAATATTATCATACAAGATGTACTCTTTTGTGTCTTATTTGCTCTATATGTTAAGCCTGTGAGATTCATCTATATTGTTATAAGTAGTTTATTCTTTTTCAGTGTTTTATATTATCCCATTTGGATTGATATATTGCAATTTATTCATTATTTGTTGAACCAAGTTTTTTTTTTAATTTTTATTTTATATTGGTGTATAGTTGACTTAAACTCTTGTGTTAGTTTCAGGTGTATGGCAAAGTGATTTAGTATTCATATACATATATCTATTTTTATTCAGATTCTTTTCCATAGAGGTTATTACAGAGTACTGAGTAGATTTCCCTATGCTATACAGTAGGTCCTTGTTCATTATTTTATATATAGTAGTGTATACATGTTGATGCCAATCTCATAATTTATCCCTCCCCTTGACCTTTACCCTTTGGTGACCATAAGTTTGTTTTCTAAGTCTGCAAGTCTGTTTCTGTTTTATAAATAAGTTCATTTGTATCATTTTCATAGATTCCACACATAAGTGATATATGATATTTGTCTTTCTCTGTCTGACTTGCTTCACTCAGTATGATAATCTCCAGGTCCATCCATGTTGCTGCAAATGACATCATTTCATTCTTTTTTTATGGCTGAGTAATAGTCCATTGTATTGATATATATGTACCACATCTTTATCCATTCATCTGCTGATGGACATTTAGGTTGCTTCCGTGTGTTGGCTATTGTAAATAGTGCTGTCATGAACAAAGATGCCACTGGCATTTATGTTCTTGACTTTTGACGCAGGTATGGGCTTATTTTACTTTTCTAGGAATAATACTGCTGGGTCATGGAATATGCATATGACTGGTATTCAAAAATTTTGCCAGTGGTTATGCCAATTTACACTTCCACTTGCAGTATATGAGAGTTAAATCTGTTTAATATTTTGCCAATGCTTGGTGTTGAAACCATATACAAGCCCCTGTGTCCCTGTCCTTTGAAGTAGAAGGCTTTTGCTTTAGTCTCCCAGGCCTCTCCTGAGTCTCAAAAGGCCAGCTCAAAATTTAATGATTAGGAAATGTGAAGATGTAGAAATGAAGAATAGCTGTTGCACGGAGAAAGTGGTAACAACTTAAGACTATAAACCTGCAACATAGCAGAATCACCAAACTCCCAGTTCCCGAAAGATATAGATACAGGCCTGATACACATCCCCAAGTTGTTTTTACAGGAAGCAGACCCCCACCAGATGAAAACTGCTGACCGCAAGCACAGGGATCTTAGATCAGTTGAAACCAGGTTGATGATGCTTGAAACTTCACCTTGATGCCAACCAATCCGAGACTTTTGCATAAGCTGATCATGTACCCTGCAGTCCCCTCCCTCACACTGCCTTTAAAACCCCTTCCCTGAAAGCCATCAGGGAGTTGGGGTCTTTTGAGCACGAGCTGCCTGTTCTCCTTGCTTGGCACCCTGCAATACACACTGTACTTTCCTTCAACACAACCCGGTGTCAGTAGATTTGCTTTACTGTGCATGGGCAAGTGGACCCACTTTTGGCTCAGTAATAATGCTTTCAGTCTTTCAAATTTTATCTGTTCTGGCATGTGTGTAGTTTAATTTGCATTTCCCTAATAACTAATAATATTGAACACTTTTTCATATGATTCTTGGTTATTTATTTGAAGTCTTACTTTGTAAAGTGCTCAAAATTTTAACTAAGTTTTAAAAAGTTGAGCTTTCTCTCTTTTTCTTATTTGTATGACAGGGTTTCCTGTATATTCTTTATGTATAATGCTGAAAGTCCTTTGTCAGGTATATGTATTACAAATATCTTCTCCTACTCAGTGCCTTGCCTTTTTACTCACATAATAATGTCTTTTGATAAGCATAAGTTTTAAAATATAATGAACTGCAATTTGTAATATTTTCTCTTATGATTGGTGCTTTTTGTGTCCAGTTTAAGCAGTTGCCTAACACAAGATCATGAAGCTATTCACTTATAATTTATTATCTTCTAAGCTTTATTGTTTGCCATTTAAATTTAAAATTCATTTGGAATTCATTTTTTCATATGATATGAGGTAGAGATCAGGGTACATTTGCTTGCCACAGGGATATCAAATTGACCTAGATCCGTTTATTGAAAAGACCATCCCTTACTCCTCTGCATTTCAGTGTCACCTTTGTCATAAACTGAGTGGCCTTATATGTTTGGGTTTGTTTCTGGACTCTATTCTGTTTGTTTGATCTCTTTGTCTATCTTTGCACCAATAATTCACTGTTTTAATCACCTTACCTTCATAATAAATATTTCTGTTTTATAGTGTAAATTCACCCAACTTTTGCTTCTTCTTCAAGATTCTCTTGTCTGTTCTCGGCCCTTTTCAGTTATGTATCCATTTAGTAAGTTAGCTATTGATAAAAAATCCTTTTGGGATTTTTATTATGTTTTTTTGTCTATAGATCAATTTTCAAAGAACATATATTTTTTCAATACTGAGACTGCCAAATCATAAAGATGGTATGTCCCTCTATTTATTTAGATCTGTAATTATATTCAATAATGCTGTGTAGTTTTCTATGTAGAGATCTTTTTTTAAGTTTTTTTTATGAGTATGTGATTTCTTTTTTTTAACATCTTTATTGGAGTATAATTGCTTTACAATGGTGTGTTAGTTTCTGCTTTATAACAAAGTGAATCCGTTATACATATACATATGTTCCCATATCTCTTCCCTCTTGCATCTCCCTCCCTCCAACCCTCCCTATCCCACCCCTCTAATGTGGTCACAAACCACCGAGCTGATCTCCCTGTTCTATGTGGCTGCTTCCCATTAGCTATCTATTTTACGTTTGGTAGTGCATATATGTCCATGCCACTCTCTCACTTTGTCACAGCTTACCCTTTCCCCTCCTCATATCCTCAAGTCCATTCTCTAGTAGGTCTGTGTCTTTATTCCCGTCTTACCCCTAGGTTCTTCATGACCTTTTTCTTTTTTTTTTCTTAGATTCCATATATATGTGTTAGCATACGGTATTTGTTTTTCTCTTTCTGACTTACTTCACTCTGTATGAGAGACTCTAGGTCCATCCACCTCACTACAAATAACTCAATTTCGTTTCTTTTTATGGCTGAGTAATATTTTTTGATGGGACTATAAACGCTATTTTTTTCTTCTCTTTCCCTTATTTCACTGAACAAGACCTGCAGGTAAGGTTAAATAAAATTTTAATGTTAATTTAACAGGAAATTAAGCAGTACAATAGGGAAAGAAAAGTGGGCTTCCTTCTCTCTTTCCCAATCACAGGGGAAATATCCCATATATTTCAGTATTAACAATGTTTATTATAGTATATTATACTTGTCCTTCATTAGTCTAAAGAAAATGTCTTCAAGTCTTAGTCTGCTAAGAGTTATCATGAATCTGTATTGAATTTATTTCTGCATTTATAGAAAGCATTTAGGTTTCTTACCCTCTTTATTCCATTAATATAGTGAATTATATTGATTAGTTTTTAAATGTTAAGCTAAACTTCCCATCCCAGAAATAAACCCAAATTAGTTGTAATGTGATTATCTGATATACATATATTGCTATAATTAATCTTCCATTATTTTATTTAGGAATGTTTGTTTCTGTTTATGATAGAAATGGCTTATATTATTCTCTTGCAATGTTCTTGTCAGATTTCATGTCAATATTAGGCTAATAGCATAAAAGAAATTGAAAAATATTTCTTCTTTCTCAGCGTTCTGAGTTTGTGTAAGAGTGATATTATTTCTTCTTAAATGTTTAGAAGAATTTACTGCTTACCATCTGGGCCTGTTTTTGTTATTTTTTTAAGTAAGGTTTTAAATTATGGCTTATTGTTTTAAAATATGTATATCAAATTCAATTTTTAATTTCTTCTTATGACAGTTTTGTTAGGTTGTATTTTTCAAGGAATTGGTACATTTCATCTAAATTTTGAAAATCTTGGGCATAAAGTTCTTCATAATATTTTAATGATGTTTTAAATTATAAGGCATTTCATTCTTTTTTCATACTGAGATATAGTAGGTGTACAATATTATATAAGTTACATGTGTACAGTGATTCACAATTTTTAAAGGTTATACTCTATAGTTATTATAAAATTTTGGCTATATTCGCTGTGCTGTACAATATGCCACTGTAGTATCATTTATTTTATACATAATAGTTTGTACCTCTTTATCCCCTAAACGCCTATCTTGTGCCTCCCCACAGGTAAACACTAGCTTGTTTTCTATATCTGTGAGTCTGTTTCTTTTTTTATATTTACTACTTTGTTTTTTTTTTAGATTCTACATATAAGATATATAATACAGAATGTCTTTCTCTGACTTATTTCACTTAGCATAATACCTTCCAAATCCATCCATGTTGTCACAAATGGCAAAATTTCATATATATACATACATACATACATACATACATACCACATTTTCTTTACCCAGTCATCTGTTGATGGACACTTAGTTTGCTTCCATATCTTGGCAATTGTAAATAATGCTGCTATGAAAACTAGGGTGCATATATCTTTTCAAATTAGTGTTTTAGGTTTTTTTAAATATAAACCCAGGAGTGGAAATGCTGGGTCATATATATGGTAGTTCTATTTTTAGTTTTTTGAGAAGCCTCCATACTGTTTTCCACAGTGGTTTCACCAATTTACATTCCCACCAACAGCATACGAGGGTTCCCTTTTCTCTATATCCTCACCAACATTTGTTATTTATGGTCCTTTTGATGATAGCCATTCTGGCAGGTGGGAGGTGATATCTCATTGTGGCTTTAAATTGCCATTTCTCTGATGATTAACAATGTTGAACATCTTTCCACATGACTGTTGACCATCTGTAGGTCCTAACCACAGCAATCAGGCAAGAAAAAGATATTTAATAAATACAAATTGGAAAGGAAGAAGCGAAAGTCACTGTTTGCAGATGACATGATACTATATATAGAAAACCCTAGACACCACCAGGAAACTACTAGAGCTCATCAATGAATTTGATAAAGTTACAAGATACAAAATTAATGTATAGAAATGCAACAGGCTTCCCTGGTGGCGCAGTAGTTGAGAGTCCGCCTGCCGATGCAGGGGACACGGGTTCGTGCCCCGGTTCGGAAGGATCCCACATGCCGTGGAGCGGCTGGGCCCGTGAGCCATGGCGGCTGGGGCTGGGCATCCAGAGCCTGGGCTCCGCAAAAAAAAAAAAAAAAAAAAAAAAAAAAGAAATGCAACAGATTTCTGTATATTAACAATGAACTATCATAAAGAGAAATTAAGGAAACAACCCTATTCACCATTGCATCAAAAAAGAGTAAAATACCTAGGAATAAATGTACCTAAGGAAGTAAAACACCTGTACTCAGAAAACTATAAGACACTGTTGAAAGAAATTGAAGATGACACAAACAGATGGAAAGATATACTGTGTTCTTGGACTGGAAGAATTAATATTGTTAAAATGACCATACTACCCAAGGCAATCTACAGATTCAATGCAATCCCTATCAAAATACCAAGGGCATTTATCACAGAACTAGAATAATTTAAAAATTTGTATGGAAATACAAAAGATCCCAAAGAGCCAAAACAATCTTGAGAAAGAAGAATGGAGCTGGAGGAATAATGCTCCCTGACTTCAGACTATACCACAAAGTTACAGTAGTCAAAACAGTATGGTACATAGATCAATGGGACAGAATAGAGAGCCCAGAAATAAAACCAAATAATACAGTCAATTAACCTATGACAAAGGAGGCAAGAATATACAAAGGAGAAAAGGAGGCAGTCTCTTCAATAAGTGGTGCTGGGAAAACTGGACAGCTACAGGTAAAAGAATGATTTTAGAACATTTTCTCACACCATATACAAAAACAAACTCAAACTAGATTAAAGATTTAAATGTAAGGCTGGAAACCATAAAACACCTAGGAGAAAATGAGGCAGAACACAGTTTGGCATAAATCATAGCAATTTTTTTTTTGCATCTTTCTCCTACAGCAAAAGAAATAAAAGCAAGAATAAACAAATGGGACCTAAT
>NC_041234.1:80472384-80508465 GCF_002837175.3 Physeter macrocephalus | reverse complement strand
TACAACAAAGTGAATCAGTTATACATATACATATGTTCCCATATCTCTTCCCTCTTGCATCTCCCTCCCTCCCACCCTCGCTATCCCACCCCTCTAGGTGTTCACAAACCACCTAGCTGATCTCCCTGTGCCATGCAGCTGCTTCCCACTAGCTATCCACCCTACGTTTGGTAGTGTACCCTCAAGTCCATGCTCTAGTAGGTCTGGGTCTTTATTCCCATCTTACCCCTAGGCTCTTCAGGCATTTTTTTTTTCTTAGATTCCATATATATGTGTTAGCACACCGTATTTGTTTTTCTCCTTCTGACCTACTTTACTCTGTATGACAGACTCCAGGTCCATCCACCTCACTACAAATAACTCAATTTTGTTTCTTTTTATGGCTGAGTAATATTTCATTGCATTCATCTGTCGATGGACAATTAAGTTGCTTCCATGTCCTGGCTATTGTAAATAGAGCTGCAATGAACATTTTGGTACATGACTCTCTTTGAATTATGGTTTTCTCAGGGTATATGCCCAGTAGTGGGATTGCTGTGTCGTATGGTAGTTCTATTTGTAGTTTTTTAAGGAACCTCCATACTGTTCTCCATAGTGGCTGTATCAATTTACATTCCCACAACAGTGCAGGAGTGTTTCCTTTATCTTTAATAGTAATATATCTCGTCTTAAAGTTGACTCGGTCTGACATTAATATAACTATATGAGCTTCCTTTTGGCTAGTATCTGCATGGTATATTTTCTGGACATTTACTTTAAATATTTCTGTCTTCTATTCAAGTTGTGTCTTATAAACAGTTTGTAGCTTTTTAAAAAAATTCAGCTTAATAATCTTTATCATTTATTTGGAGTAGTCTACTTACATTTCACGCAGTTATGATATATTTTGGTTTACATTAACTTGATATATTTTGGTTTAAATTAACTATCTATTTGTCCTTATCTGTTTTTTTAAAATTTCTGTCTTCCTCCCTTCTTTCTTTTGGAGTAAACAAGCTTTTTGTTGTTGCTATTTATTATTCTGTTTCACCCAACTTTTAACTTGTAGCTACTCCTTCTTTTAACTGGTAGTTAGTATTTTTCCGTTATTACCTTAGAAATTACAGCAAGCACTCCCGACCTATTACAGTCCATTATAAATGAACACTTTTACCACTTCCCAGATACTGAAAAGACCTTAAAATACTTTAACCCTTCTTATTTTCCTCATGCCATATATGCTATTTTTGTTATGCATTTTATTCTACATATATTTAAAGGCTCATGAGATATTATCATTATTTTAAACAATTAGGCTTCCCTGGTGGCACACTGGTTAAGAATCTGCCTGCCAATGCAGGGGACATGGGTTCAAGCCCTGCTCCCGGAAGATCCCACATGCCGCAGAGCAACTAAGCCCATGCACCACAACTACTGAGCCTGCACTCTAGAGCCCATGAGCCACAACTACTGAGCCCACGTGCCACAACTACTGAGGCCCACGTGCCTAGAGCCCATGCTCCACAACAAGAGAAGCCACCAAAATGAGAAGCCAGTGCACCACAACAAAGAGTAGCCCTGCCTTGCTTGCAACTAGAGAAAGCCTGCACGCAGCAGTGAAGACCCAACACAGCCAATCAATCAATCAATAAAATTAAGTAAAATTAAACAATCAATATTCCTTTAAAATATCCCTTTTTACTTCCTCACTTATTATCCTCTCTTGTGCTCTTCATTCCTTCTACCTTCCCATTCTTCCACGTGGGATTATTTTCCTACTGCCTGAGGAACGCCCCTTCATATATCTTTTAGTGTAGGTCCACAAGTTCCAAATTCCTACTTAGTTTTTCCTGAAAATGTGTTTATTTCTCTTCCTTTTAAAAATGAATTTTTATACAAATGTAATTTGCCTTCATTTTTGGAGAATGTTTTCACTGAGTAAAGAATTCTAGATTAACTGCCTTTTTTTCAGTACTTTAAAGGTATCACTTAATGAACGTTCAACAATTAGTTCTCAAATAATTGTTTCTTGCATACAAATTTTATTTCTTTAGCTAACTTAAATGAGAACAACTAAGCATCACTTTAAGTTTTAAGGAATCTTTTTCTCATAAATTAAAAACATACTGCTACTTTTTCAGTGACTATTAGAAAGTTCATCCTGTATTTTAGCTGAAATCTTTCGTTTGGTAGCTTCTTATGGTTCATCCTATTTCTACTCTTTGTGACCTTCTATAATGAGTTTAATTCCTCTACAACATGACAGCCCTTAAAATATTTAAAGATAGCTATCATGTTCCTGCCTCCCCCTTCAGTCTTTTCTCCAGACTAGACAAATCCAGTCTATTCATGTGTTCTCCATATATTGAGGCAAGTTCCCTTATTATTTCAGGACTTTGCTCTGAATGTGCTCCATTTGTTTGCCTTCAGCAAGCAGGTGACGACTTGCCTGATGTCAGGCAATTTGCAACAATGTTCTTCTATATAAGACCAATTCCCAAGTACAATTCAACTAACTCTGAATTTGGAAATAGATTCTGGGTCAACCTAGTCATGTTTTCTGTGCTAGCCTTTGAAATTGATACAAAGAAAAAGAAGGAAGAAAAGGAAGGGAGGGAGGGAGGGAGGGAGATTAGCACATACATTTAAATTGTGTTCAATTTATTTTCTGTTTATGGGCAAGTATTCCCAGAGTGTTGCATAGTTTTGATCACCTAATCTAAGAAAATAAAAAAAAAAAAATTAGTCAGGAAGCTATTATTTGGGAGAGAAAATTTTAAAGTTTATTAAGTGAGCATTTGTAACTGCAGCAGATAGAAAGGAAGGGAATATATCCAACAAGGTGAACCAGCAAAATATGATTTTGTGCATCTTTTCAGTTACCTTCTGCAAGTCTTAATAGCAGGAATGATTCATTTTGCTTCATTCAAACTTACATTCTGAATAAAGCTTCATGAAGTGAACTGGTGGTATTTAGTCTTTGAAAAATCCATTTTATTTATAAACTCTCATGAATACAGGCATATTAACATAAAGAAAATATAATTATTACATTGTTGCTTGGCAGAGTATTCAAGGTTAAAATCCAAGAATAACTTTTCAGGACTAACCAAGCCTTGAAATATAATTACACAATGTGGCAAACAAAAAAATATTAAAAGGTTTGAAATGAAAGACACGCTAAAAGTATAGCTGCAAATTGTTTTTGAAAGCTTTCAGTGAAACCCAAGAGTGGGTCAATAATCACATGGGAAGCTATTTATATTGCTGCTTCTGTGCCCTCCCAAGTTTCTGTCAAAATTCTTAGTATTTGGACTTTGGTCTGTTTCTTCTTAGCAATCTGTTAGCTTTCATATACAAAGAGAATACCACTGGGTCACTGTCAGAAGGCTATAGCCACCCTATTAGTGGGAGTGGCCTATTAGGTTTTTCAAAGCTGAGGGCTAATCGATATTCCTCCCCAAGAACAAGGATGGGCCTACTAAAGCATAAGGTCACCATCTTGGGAACATAAGTCAAGATAACAAACTAAGCTAAGACACTGGTTTAAAAAAATTAGTGCACCAACTTGGCAAACTTTAAAAATTCCAAGACTATTTCTTGCTTCTGGCCATGACGGAGTAGCTTACTTCAGACTGGGGACAGCTATAAAAGCTGTATAAAAATTTTAAATATGTGATTCGAAGGCGTCAGTTATTAACCAAGGAAACCATAAGTTAGAGGGGCCAAAATTCTGGATAGAAGGGAATTACACTGAGGTGAGCTCCACATTTATCTCTGCTTTTATCCCTGGGGCATTCACCTATTAACAATGTAGAGAAGAGAGTCAGGAAGCATCAGTGTGGGGCTTGCAGCAGTCTCACTGTAATAGGGAGATAGAAGCTGGAGTTTGGGGCTGCCAAGATGGCAGGGACTTGAGGAGTCATGATCCAAGAAAGAGGTAAGCCAGAAACTCTGCAGGCAGTTTCCCCTTTAGGTGTTTGTCAACTCATAAGCTGCCCATATGCAGGGACAATGTTATTTTCTTGGTTCAAATACCACATCAGTTTCCGCCACAGGTTAAAGATCAAACTCCTTAGCATAATATATATAACCTCTACTGTCTGGTCTTCCCATTTGTGACAGACACACCCTACAATGATCCCCCCCTGCCATGAGTCATTCACTTGTGAAATCTTTTCCCTGTAATACCTTCCACTTGACAACAGGTAGAACCTGTGACCTGCTTCTCACAAATAAAACATAGCAAATGTGAGAGATATCACTGCCGTGACCATGTTACATAATATGGCAGAGATGAAGGAATTTTGCAAATATAATTAAGGTCCCAAATCAGTTGACCTTGAGTTCATCAAAAGAGTGTTCTTGAGGGTCCTGACCTAATCAGGTGAGTTCTTTAAAAGAGGACTTAGGCCTTCTCTAAAGTGAGAGACGTGAAGCAGCTAAGACTCCTTGTTGCTGGCTCTGATGAATTCTACAACCACAAGGAATTAATTCCACCAACAATATGAGCTTGGTAAAGACCCCTGAGATCCAGATGAGAATGCAACTGGTCAACGAATTGATTATAACTTTGTGAGACCTTGAGTAGAATCCCCAGGTAGGCTGTGTCCAGACTTCTGCCCTACAGAAGTAGTGATGTCATATGAAGTTGTGTTGCTTTAAGCTGCTAACTTTGTGTTGTTTTGTTATGCAGCCACAAAAAACTAATACACCAGTTTTGGCCTCAAATCCCATGTGGCAGTCAGTGAGAACCACTAGTACTGCTCTGACTTTAATATGCCATTTTATACATTCATGTGTTTAAAAATATTGTTCCTTTCCCATTAAACGCCCTTTCTTAGTTTTTCTGCCTACAAAAGTTCCACTCAGGGCTTCCCTGGTGGTGCAGTGGTTGAGAGTCAGCCTGCCAATGCAGGGGACACGGGTTCGAGCCCTGGTCTGGGAAGATCCCACATGCCGCGGAGCAACTGGGCGCGTGAGTCACAATTACTGAGCCTGCGCATCTGGAGCCTGTGCTCCGCAACAAGAGAGGCCGCGATAGTGAGAGGCCCGCGCACCGCGATGAAGAGTGGCCCCCGCTTGCCACAACTAGAGAAAGCCCTCGCACAGAAACAAAGACCCAACACAGTCAAAAATAAATAAATAAACAAATGTGGGGTTTAAAAAACATCGTTAAAAAAAAAAAGTTCCACTCTTATTTTATTATCCAGCTCAAGCTTCTACTCTGAAGACTTTGTGACCCATTTGATGTCCTTTGGGCCACCACTATAGGTATCTTGTAAACACCACACTAGCACCTATCACGCTGTATTGCACTCAGTTGTTTACATGCGTTACTCATTTATCCATTCCATGAGGTCAAGGAATATAATTCATTTTTGTATTGACAACTGGCCTAACTTAATGCCTAGCTAGAGTAGAGACTCAATAAACATTTGTTAAATGAATGGATTTATATTTGGTTATTGCATTGATTCTTCTTGATTTATAGCCAGCTTCTTCCTAAGTACAGGACCATATTTGATTTGCCATTTTTTTGTAAATGTATTTGTTTGAGATTTGAGAGTATGTATCTGGGACTGAGAATGAAATCAGTAGACTTAGAGAAAGGACCTATATTCTTCTACTCTACCTCCTTCATGATTTTTATGTATTAATCATATCCTCTCTCTCAGCCTTTGGGTTTTCCTTTCTAAGAAGATCTTGTCTTCTTGTTCACATGTTTCCTAGTCACTCCAATTCTGGAGCTTCCCCAATTATGTAATCCCTTATAATAAAAGGTTACAGACCTTTTATTGTTCTTCTCCTAGCTCTTCTTTTCATGATCTTCAAGTTCTTGATAATTCTTCACTGACAAGATGATAGCTTCTCTCTCAGTACTCTTTAGCTATTAGGGCATTCAAGTTAAGTGGCTTCAAAGCAGTTCACTTAAAAGCAACTTGCTTAAATATCAAACATTCACAAAATGATGTTAGGGAAATTTCCTACAATTATGTATTTCCCTCTCCCAACCCTGTTTCCCTAACTGAGTTAGGAAAAAGCCAAAAGATCAGAAAAGACAACCTCCAAAGTGCCACTTTCTTTCTTTAGTATTGAACTGAGAACCACAGATCAAAAATTGTAAGTTCTCAGTCTGGCTGGTATGATCTATACTATTCTGCCTACTATTGAACCTCTCACTCGTTAGTCTGTTTCTTGCAGATGGCATAAACATTTCAATTTACCTTCTGGGGAATTTATCATAGGATGTGGGAAAGGGAATTGAAGAGCAGTAAAAATCCTGGAATAGCAAGTACATCATTCTTTGGATTCATTAACCACTCCCAAACCTCTGCACAGCTTGCTCTAAACTCAACATTTGAACCAGCTTGACAGTTTTGAGTTCGAGGTGACAGTCTTAGACAAGAGTGTGCATTATGACTAACAGAGAAACAATGAACACATTCACAGTGTATCTTTACACATGTGTAGCTTATATAGTAACTTAAGGCATGATTTATGCTTTAGTCATTAATATATAAAAGTATTGATAAACCTGGTTGCCTAATATGAAATTGAAGCCTATAGCACAGGGAGATCAGCTCAGTGCTTTGTGACCACCTAGAGGGGTGGAATAGGGAGGGTGGGAGGGAGACACAAAAGGGAGGAGATATGGGGATATATGTATATGTATAGCTGATTCACTTTGTTATAAAGCAGAAACTAACACACCATTGTACAGCAATTATACTCCAATAAAGATGTTAAGAAAAAAACAGCAAAAAATAAATAAATAAATAAGTACAAATAGCTACTTCTCAGTAAACATGATAGATTGAATACACACATTTTCCTTAACTCCTCTCCAAAATCCCATTAAATTGACATTAAATAAATAAACATGCACAAATAGAACAGGATAGAAGATAATAGCAAAAGAAACGTCAACAAAATTTTGGAAGCTGGAAGACAAATAAATGAGTAGTAACTAACTTAACATACTGAAGAAAGGGAAAACTTAAACCATGTCAGGAAACCAACAAGAAATAAGCCTATTCTCCCTATGCAATTCCTGAAACACACAGATATTGAAGATATCAGGTATATCTGAAAACAGGGCTTGGTGTGGGGCTCAAGAGAAAATTGGTGGAAAGCCTACTAAGAAACTCTTCTAGACACCCCCATCCACATCCTTAATCTTTACCCAGGTATTCCAGGTAGGCAGGCTTGTGTGAAATGTAATGAGACTTCATACCTGAAAACCAAGGGTAAGGTTTGCATTAAGTACACTATAGAGGGATCAGTGTTGGTGAGACCAGGTAGTCCACCTACCACATGGAGATATTTGGACAAAACTGGAAGAAATAATAAATTTGAGAATTATTTTAAAGTCCATGTATGAAAAATGAATTTAATTACAAAAAGGTTATGTGTCAATCCCAAAGCAATCTGAAGAGAAATCAATGGGCTATACAGGAGTTCAGCAAAACAGAATAAACTAACAACTAGGAATGCAAGTAATTCTCACTGCAATACAAACAAAATGAGTCTTTGTGTATGGTTCGCCAAAGGCTCCTTAGAAAAGAATGCTTCCAAAGTATCAAATGTATGTGGTGGGAAGGAAAGGACTCAAGAGAAGAAGAAATCCACACAGAAACTCAGAAAAAGTACTACCTAGCATTCTAGAAAACAGGAGAGAAAATAGAGAGCTGAGAAAAAGCAGAGCAACTAATAGTGATACCCTATTTACTCCTATCTGATTTACTTATTTTGGGGAAAAATTCTCTAAAGATTTACAACTTCTCCCTGAAAAATTTAGTTGCATTCTTACAACTCTTTATTTATTTATTAATACATCTTTATTGGAGTATAACTGCTTCACAATGCTATGCTAGTTTCTGTTGTACAACAAAGTGAATCAGCCATATGCATACATATATCCCCATATCCCCTCCCTTTTGAGCCTCCTTCCCACCCTCCCTATCCCACCCCTCTAGGTTGTAGCAAAACACCGAGCTGATCTCCCTGTGCTATGTTGCTTCTTCCCACTAGCTATCTATTTTACATTTGGGAGTGTATATATGTTGATGCTACTCTCACTTCGCCCCAGATTCCCCTTCCTTGCTGTGTCCTCAAGTCCATTCTCTATGTCTACGTCTTTATTCCTGCCCTGCCACTAGGTTCATCAGTACCAATTTTTTTAAAAAATCCATATATATGCGTTAGCATGCGCTATTTGTTTTTCTCTTTCTGACTTACCTCACTCAGTATGACACACTCTAGGTCCATCCACCTCACGAAAAATAACTCAATTTCGTTTCTTTTTATGGCTGAGTAATATTCCATAGTATATATGTGCCACATCTTCTTTATCCATTCATCTGTCAATGGACATTTAGGTTGCTTCCATGTCCTGGCTATTGTAAACAGTGCTGCAATGAACACTGTGGTACATGTCTCTTTTTGAATTATGGCTTTCTCAGGGTACACAATCACTATGGAGAACAGAATGGAGGTTCTTTAAAATAGAACTAAAAATAGAACTAACCCTTTACTTAGCCTTCTAGTTTAGCTGTTTGTAGTTAAGTGTCTGTCTTAACAGATTGTTAACCACATATTCCTGGGCCTTGCTTCCAAGTTTTCAACTCAGTGGGCCCAATCATTTTATCTCTAACAAGTTGTCAGGTCACATTGATGCTTCTGGTCTAGGGACCAGACTTTGAGAAGCCCTACTGTAAACCATATCTGGTCTCAGGCTCAGTAGCCCTATCTGGCCTCCAGGCAAGCTGGGTCATCCATAAGGTTTCCTTCAAAAATGTGATGTCTAGACTTGAGCAGTGCTGTCTCAAAGACAAATAATGTAAGCCACATCTGTCATTTAAATTTTCTAGTAACCATATTAAAAAAGTAAAAAGAAACCGGTAAAGTCAATTTTAATAACATATTTTATTTAACCTGATATATGCAAAATATTATCATTTCAACATGTAAGCAATATCAATATTTTTGAGTTATTTTACATTTTTCCAACTAAGTCTTTAAAAGAAGTTGTGTATTTTATACTTCTAGCACATGTGAAATCAGACCAGCCACGTACCAAACGCTCAATAGCCACGTGTGGCTAGTCACTACCATATGGTAGTGACATATGGACATTGCAGTTCTAGATGCTCTACCTCTCTCTTTTAAAAATTTGTTTACAAATAAATGAACAAAACAAACCAAACAGAAACAAACATGTAGATACCGAGAACAAAGTAGTGGTTACCAAAGGGGAAGGGGCAGTGGGGAGGGTGAAATGGGTAAAGGGCATCAACTGTATGGTGACAGACGGAATCTAAAATTTTTGGTGGTGAGCACTCTGTAAGGTATATAGAAGTAGACATATAATGCTGTACATGTGAAACTTGTATAATGTTATAAACCAATGTTCTCAATAAAAAATAAGTCTAAAAACCTGTTCAAAATCAGACATTTTAATTTATTTCAGGCTGCAATAAAAATATTTAAAATAGACATACCCAACGGTGGAAAGCAATACTTTTAAATGAAGGTAAGGTAGGCCAAAGCAAGAACAGTATTGTCCTCCATTCCATCAAGAAATAGCATTCAATGACCAAAATGCAATTTATATACATCTTCTTCCATAGATTTATATTTGTAAATTTACATTACTATATAACAAATAACCACTTTTTATTTGAGTAACAGTAATATCTGAGGTGCTAAAGTACTAGAGAATATGGATCTGAGGAAGCTTCAATAAGATGTTAAAATTATATTATGTCATAAGAAGTGGATACTTTCTTCTTGTTATAACAACTTTGGTATTAATTTTGTAGTAAATGTTTATTATTGAAAATAGAGAAAATGCAGATTAGCAAAAAGAAGACTATAAAGATTACCTGTAATCTTATACCATTAATTCCTTTTATATGTCCGCCCAGGTACTCTTCCTTGCCTATAACTATATACTATTTTTGAAATCAATTGCAATGTACATAATATTTTGTGACTTGCTTTTTTCGATTAACAATATGGAATGAATATCTTTCCATGCATTTATATATCATTCTATAAAATCATATTAAATGGTTGTATAGTATTGTAGGGGCACACCACAATATATCTAGCCCACTTTTATTGGACACTTAGCATTTTCATTCTTATAAACAACAATGAGATGCAAATGAGATAAAAAGCTGTCAAATTTGGCTAGCACTCCCTATGCACACTATACTTCTGCTGATCCCTTTGTAACAAACCTCGCCCCTAAGTAATTACTCTCCAATTTCAACTTCCAGTGCTACCAAACTTTAGAGTATATCAGAAACATCTGGTCTATTTTGTATATGTTTATGTTTTTAATGAAGATCTCTAGGCCTTAGCTTCAGAGTCTGATTCAGCAAGTCTGGTATAGGGCCTAGGGATCTGCATTTATCATAGGCTCTCCAGGTGATTCTATGGCAGGCAGTCCATATTTTGAGAAACACTGCTCTGTTCCTTCTGTCACATTTATAATAAATTCAATAGCACTTTTCATTTACCTGCACACACTGCTCAAGGAAATGCTCTGAAATAAATAAATGCAGAAAATGTATCACTGTGAACCAAATATCTACTCCCAGTAGTCAAAATCTATTTTTAAAGTCCCTATAGTTCTTATTATAACAAAACTAATATTCTAGTACATAATTTCTTCCCTAATACATTTTTAAAGAAGAAATGTGGTTAGTGTTTTGCCTGTTGCAAATGGAAGGCTCTATTTTGCAGCTGGTCTAAAGGCCTAATTTCCTGCAGACATGGATGGCATTTGCAATGTTTTGAATAACCTCTGTAGCCACCATCTCAGACTGCTCCATTGGTTGAACTGCTCTCACCAGACAGGGTGTCCATTAGCTTTAATGGGCATTACTTGGTGTTGTGGTTTGTAGGATTATGCCTGAAAGGGCTGAGTAGTTTCCGTGAGAATCCCTTAACGCTGTTTAAAATTCTACCCAGAAATCAAACGCAGTTAATCAGCCTCTCTCTAGTGGCAGTTTACAGGAAACAGACAATCCAGAGACATCGGCTGCCCAGAGCAAACAAAACAGAACATATCCCTTCCACTTTGTTCAGAGGCCTGAAGTGATAAACCAAGAAGAAACTGATATTCTGAAACTCTGATGAAACCTTGTGAAATATTCCACAGTGGCAGGACAACATCCATACTCCCACTTCTGAAGGGAGACAAAGGGTACTTGAACACTGTGCTTCTGCCTAGAAAAATCAAAGGCAACTACCAGACCTTATTATCTTCTAAGAATTATTTTCAAACCCTAGAAAACTCTGTCTCCTCTGGTTGATGGCTTTCAGCCTGAATGCAAACAAAATAAACGATTTTTAATGATATACTGATACACTGTGAGCCTTGCCACGAAAAGTGGAAAGAAAGGCCACACATAGTCTTACAAGACATAGCCTCTGTGTTGCTTATACAGATAAACTCTACCTCATAGTGATTTTTTTCTTATTCTGAATCGCACTGGCCCTGATAGATACAGTCTTACTCTTACTATACCCCATTGCTTAAATAATGCATCGGAATAATTTTCTAGTTCTTTCAAGATCCTATATTGGAAGATTTCTGATTATAAGGATTATGCCTGACCCTTCTTTCATATCTCCATTGGCACAGTCACAGGTACATGGTACTTGCATAATAAACAAATGAAATTGTACCACACATGCATGTATGCGTACACACCCTCATTCTGTGACCTTTTCTGTTTTTTCTTTTTAAGCTGTAAAACTTTTTGCATACTGGTGAATAATGGGGCTTTAATCTGGGCTAGTGGGCTCATGACTTATTGGGGATAAGTTAATTTCATTAGCCCAGCATGCTTAGCCCTAACATGCTTTATCATATTTACTAATACACACACACATAGAAAATAAGTATTTTCACTGCTTCTGAAAGGAAGGCACTCCTGAAATGAAACCTAGCCACTACTGGAAAGCCACAAAGTAATACAGTATCCATATCTAAGTCTCATGGTCATACTAATTTGCCTGCAACATGCTTTATAAACGTTTTTCACAAAATAATACTTACACTAGTCCACCAGGGAAAGGACAGGATTGTCTTTTAAAACTAGAATTATGCGGCTAGAGGTAGACAGAGATATGTGGTAGAGTAGAAAGCGCACTGGACTGTGACTCAAGGGATAGTGTTCCATTCCAGGATGGACAAGTGACCTTGAACAAGTCATATTACCTCCTTGGGCTTCAGTTTTCTCATCTGTGAAATGAATTATGCACTAGATTTACTCATTCAATATATTTTTAATGCCTACCAGGACCTCTTCTTGGTGCTAGGAATACAGCAGAAAACAAGAAAAAAAAATCCTTGCCCTCCTGAGCTTACATTCTAGTGAGCGAGAAAGACAATTAACTTCTAAAAGATTTGAAAATGATAATTTTAGATATTGACAGGTGATATGAAGAAAAATGAACACAGTTAAGGGGATACAGAGGGAGGGGAGGATGGAGGGAGAATGAAGAAATGGCAAGATAGGTTGGGGAAGACCTCTCTGTGGAGGTGATTTCTGAACAGAGGCTTGAATGATAAGAATGAGATGACTGTGCAAATAGCTAGAGGAAGAGTATTCCAGGCAGGGGGAAGAGAAAATGTAAAACCTGTGAGTGGGAAACGAGCTTTGTCTTTTCAAATAACGGGAAGAAGGTCAGCATAGCTAGAGGGGAGTGAGCCAGGGGGAGGCTGATAGAAGATGAGAGGTAGGTTGGAGGCCAGAACATACAGGGGCTTTTAGATCATGGTGAGAGGTTTGAATTTTATTCTATACATCATAGAAAATCTTTACAGGGTTTTGATCCAGGAATGACATGATCTGATTTATGTTTATAAAGGACAATGTATTACAGTTAGAATAAGAGTGGAAAAATGAGTAAGGAGGCCACTGCAGTGAGACATGGCTTGGCCTGTGGTCATGATAGTAGAGAGAGAAAATAAAACAGATTTGGGATTTGTTTAACTGAGGCTGAGTCAACAGGACTTGCCAACTGATTCATTAGATGTGGGATATGAGGGAAGAAAGGAGGAATTAAAGATGACCCTTAGGGTTTGGACCCAAACAATACTTGTCTAATGACTTTTGTTTCAGACATTTCACCCATGTTCATAAGTGAAATTGGACTACGCTTTTCTTTTCTGCTTCTATCCTTTCCTGGTTTAATGAACAAGGCTATACTAGTCTCATAAAGTGAGTTGAGTGGCTTTCTTTTTTCCACTTTCTGTAATTGTTAATGCAATTTGGATTGTATTATCCTTGAAAGTTAGGGGAAATTTGCCAGTAAAATTATTCAATCACCTGGATCTCGAGGTTTTTTTTGGAGGGGGGTGCTTAATTTTTACTACTAATTCAATATATTTAAGCATATTGGTTGATGAAGGTTTTCTAATTTTTCCTGAGATAATTCTGATAAATTTTATATTCTATTAATATGTCCATTTCATTTGTTTTCAACTTTAAACTTGCTCCATAATATTCTCTTCTGATTTTTTCAAATCTTTGTTTTATCTATCATTACTTACTATTTTCATTCCTAATATTACGTGCATGTGTCTTTTTTTTCCCCTTCCGTAGGTCAATAAACCTCATGATTCAGTCTTAGAAGTAGAAGGCTGCAAGGAAATTATTCAAAGATCTGCAAATATATCAGCTTAATAGAACACCCCAGTCATTCCCATTCTTTCTTTTTGTATAGTGGTTGTCTTTCTTTTTTTTCCCCTTCCGTAGGTCAATAAACCTCATGATTCAGTCTTAGAAGTAGAAGGCTGCAAGGAAATTATTCAAAGATCTGCAAATATATCAGCTTAATAGAACACCCCAGTCATTCCCATTCTTTCTTTTTGTATAGTGGTCTCACAAATTAGATGTGTGGGTGGGTATATAGGTTGGGATGCTATGAGAGTGGGGAGGGTTATACAATTAAAAAAAAAACCTTTAGGAACAAAAGAGAAACAAGAAAATCCAAGATATCACTTTATCAGGTTCTAAAAATGCAAGTTTGCTATGCTGACTACATACATAGGGGAAATTCAAATATTTAAAATTCATTCAGAGAAGTATTTTTCAATTTAGAGCAGAACTATCAATAGAGGAACAATTTACCCAGTGACCGTCAACAATGGCCATTAGTTGGTGATAGGATAGTATACAAATATAAAGAGAAGAGCATTTGCAAATTGAAGGCAAGAATACACAGGAAGTTTTGAGTTACTTTCTGACCCAACCATCCTTGTCTCCTTGAACTCAACAATCCACACAATAGATGAAAGCTTAGAATTGAATGTTCTGAGTTTCAGTCCTGGCTTTGACACTCGCTAGTTGTATGACTTAGAACAGAACACCACTTATCCCTTCTGTGTTCATTATCAACATCTGTAAAATAGGGATAATATAACTGACTTTAAAGAGTACAGGAATCCTAGAGGATACCCATTTTTTGCCCTCTGTTACAAGCCAGCTTAATCACCTCCTGAGAGAGTTGGTTATTTAGCTTTTACTGTGGTGTTTATATTTCTAAGTGTTTCCAGAGTTCATTTCCATTGAAATCCTAAGGGAGATTTATCTTAGAAGGTTTTATGTTTTTAAGAACTCATCTTGGGTAGAAGTAGAATTACTGGGGAGAGGAGAGGCAATAACATCTAACTAACATATTTAAAGGTGACAATTTAGTGTGTTGGCTACTGAGCTGACTACATTTAATGAAAAAGAAATCATCACCACAATTGGTTACTTAGCCTTTTCTAAATAAGAGCTCTTAAAACAGCTTACTTCTCCCCTTTAAAGACTCACACATTAGTAGCAAATCCATAATGGAATAAAAAGATTTGGGGTATTGTACTGAATACCATCAACCTTTAAGGACCCTCCCCAGCCAAAAAAGCTACAACTCTAATAGAACAATTAACTTGATGAGCAGTATTTAATTTCCCACTGTATAGTACTTAACTAAATTACCTCACATCAATTGTAAAATGTATTGATGCTCTTTTAAAGAATACCCTTGGGCTTCCCTGGTGGCACAGTGGTTGAGAATCCGCTTGCCGCTGCAGGGGACATGGGTTCATGCCCCGGTCCGGGAAGATCCCACATGCTGCGGGGAGCGGCTGGGCCCATGAGCCATGGCCACTGAGCCTGTGCGTCCGGAGCCTGTGCTCCGCAACGGGAGAGGCCACAACAGTGAGAGGCCCACGTACCACAAAAAAAAAAAAAAAGAATACTCTTTTCAGTCCCTTTGGATAGTGTATATACTTTATCATCAGTTTATCTCCTCCAGAACATTTACTACAATTTATAATCTGTTTTCTTCCCTTATTTTGTATTTGTTAATTGCCTTTCTCACTAGAATTTAATGAATAAAATATAAAAGCATTTAAGACTTTTAACCTGACATTTTTATTTTCATTGGCCAAGCTAGGAATTGACTGTTATCTATAACATCAGTAATATTTCTAGAATAGACAGATAGATAGCACATATCATAAAAGTTATTATTCATTAATTACAGAGCTGCCATTCTGGAACTGCAGTGTCATTTTGTGCTAAATATAAAACCTGTTAACTTGAAGCTGAGAGAATTTTTAAAAGATAATTAAATACTTAGATACTGGAGTACTTCATTTTAGATCCAGATAGAATTTTCAAAGTTAACATCATTTTTACTAGCTGAAATGGATTCAAAATAGACCAATTCCTACTAATTTACAGAATTGTTTTTCTCACTCCCTATGAGGACTCACCCAATCTGTGTCAGAGTTCAAAGAACAAAAAATTGTCTTGGTTGATGTAATTTGGAGGTTAACAGTGGTAATTTGTGAAAAACAACATCTCAGAACTTTTTCCATTATTGCTTAATCTACTGTGTCAAAAAGTACTTTACTTGCTAAGAATTATTTTTCACCTCCCCTGTCTCTGTTATGTCAAAGGTCAAAGGTGGCTAGGAAGACAAAGTTCAATTTCCTTTTTGCCTCAGCAGTCCCCTCCGGAAAAACAAGATGCTACTTCACTTCCGTAACATTCATACCAGGAGAGAAAGGTTGAAAAGAAATTCATGGAAATGGCAAGTATAAAGAAGCTTAGTCCTGGGTTTGGAATATGATGATAGAAGGGAACAGCTAATTGGGGTTCTAAAGAGTCAAAGAATAAGAAGGAATAGGATGCAGAAATTTCTTCATTAATATCTCACAGGACAGGGAGATACTATTTATATTATAAAGCAAAGATAAAAATATCAATGTAATATAGGCAATCTTGGGAATAAGAAACACTAGCATTTGTTGAGTGCCTAACATGTGACACATACTATACACACTTTGTGGTATTTAATCCTCACAATGACCTTGTAGTATGGGAATGGTTAGTCCCATGTTACAGGTAAAGAAACTAAGATGCATAGGATTTAATTTACTTGCCTGAGATCACACAGGTAATGAATGGCAGGTCTAGAATTTGAAACTAGGTCTTTCTTGTTTCAATGTCCCCACACCAGCTATGTTGTTTCCATAAGGAATTCACTAACATATCACTATGGGACAAAGTGTAAAGTAAGTTTTGGGCAACGAAGGACTACCAGGTGCTGAATAGAGCTCTGCCAAAGCAAGTGGGCTCTCAAAATACATAGCCTGATGGAAAGTAACCAACCCCTCTATCGCCTGAAAATTAGAATATACTCAGGTAAGTCCTGGGTCATTAAGTGGGGCACATTAACATAGTGAAATGAATAAACAAATGAATAACAAAAGGCCCTGCAGTTAAGTGGTTCTCAAATGCAAATCGGTGGAATTCCATTCCCTCCTTGAGAATCTGATGCACAGTAAGAATCTGCCCTAGAAAAATAGCCCTATAATGATAACAACATTTTTAAAAACAATTTTAGGTACTTTTTGGTCTCCCTGAAGCCCCATGTGGTAGACTGAATCATTGCTCTCAATCCTTTTCCTTTCCTTACATTCATGTCCTTTGCCATAGGACTTTGTAGCTCCCCCAACTAGAGGCAGAGAATATTTCCTTGCACCATTGATGTTGGCCTTGGCCATCTGATTTGCTTTGGCCAATGTAAGTGGCATAATGCCACTTCCAACTACAGTCTTTAAGAGCCACTACATGCTTCTGCTTATCCCTCTGGCATTCCTGCCATTACCATGAGAAGAAAATGCCCCAAGTAGGATTTTGGTCCAAGAAAGATGAGAAGCATGTCTGGTAGACCTGGGCTCAACCTGCAGCTTAGAGCTCAGCCCAGCTGAGCCCAGCTTAGATCAGCCAACATCCAGCTGACTTGCAAATGTATAAATGAGAATAAATGATTGTTGTTTTTAAGCCAGTGAGTTTTGCCGTGGTTTTTACTGCAGTATTATTGCGGCAATGGTTTACTATTATACTCATTCATAGGACTTCTCCCCGTCAAGGGTCTACATAAGCTAAGAACCTCTGCTCTAGAATGTTCTATTATGCAAGTCCAGTGTGCTTCTCTATGTTGTACACACATTTTTGAAAATTAGTGTCTGAATTCAATTTTATATAAATCAAATGC
This sequence comes from Physeter macrocephalus, assembly GCF_002837175.3. Lineage (NCBI taxonomy): Eukaryota > Metazoa > Chordata > Mammalia > Artiodactyla > Physeteridae > Physeter > Physeter macrocephalus. Next base: position 80,490,906 of record NC_041234.1, on the reverse strand, counting down.
TATGTTTCCCACCAACGTACATTATAATATCTCAGGGTTTTATCTCTATTTCAATGATCATCACCTGGCAGCAATTCCTAACACTTCAGCTTTTTGTCTTTCTGAATACTCATCAGAAAAAACTGAGGAGCAATGACCAACAAACATATATTTTAAGTATGAAGGGAGAACCTCTTTAAAGGAACCCTGCAGTGAATCCATTTGTAAGTTGAAGAATCCTTCTGTAATGGGAACAATCTTCTCCTTGTTTATCTCTTTGGTAAGCTTGAATTTTTGACACTTGGGTCTCTGAAAGCAGGGTACCTAAATTACCAAGCCTGCTTCTAGGCAAAGTGCAGTATTTATCTTGATATAAAATAAATAATACTATTTGTTACATTTTGGTTGCTGAAAATTTAGTGTGATACTTGGATCTCATTCCATGTAAGCAGTGTTTATATAAATATCCCTGCAACAGAAGTCAAGGTATATGACTGAGAAGCCTCCATTTCTGGTTTACATTGCTTTCTAGGAAGAAAGAAAACCAAACAGACAAGGTATGGTTTGGCAGAGTCCATTGCATTTAGATGCCCAATTTATATTTATGGAATTTAATTGGCAGAAAACTAAAATAAGTTCTGGTCCCAGCTCTGTCACCTACTAACTGTGTGACTATGGGAATTTGGATAGGTTGTGAGGAAGAGGAAGGACATTATAGGCAGAGAAATGGTCTGCACAAGGACATAAAAGAAGGAATGAGCGTGAGGTACTCAGTGAGCAAGGAGGAGACCAGCCAAACCAGAGAAAGATTGTAACGGTAAGAAGGAAGGCTACAAGAACACACAATTATGTATGGCATAAAATGTTGGACACATCACCTACAGATTCACAGTCAATACCTGAAATGTTGGGTCAGTTTTCCTCAGAACACAGAAAGAACCAGGTAGAATCAGAGAGACTGTCTTTTGTATTTCCATTCATACTCTTAATTTAAACTCCAGAGGTAGTTTCCTTTTATATGAAACTATGAATCTATGAATCTATTCGTTTTCTATGAATCATTCCCTACAGGAAGATAATTCTTTGAAGCTGAGAACAACAAGCAAAATAAAATGTATAATGATATTCAAAATAAAAATGTTATTGAGATTACAGCATGTATGTCACTCAATAGAAAGAGACAGGAAAATATATTCAGGAGCAATAAACTTCAAGTTAAATAAATAGCATTAAAGCTTATAACAAAATTACACACAAGTAATTCAAGCTCTCTCAAGGGCCTTACATACTTCAAGGAAAACATCTTCCAATTATCATAAAAAGCCCTTTCCAATTTTCACAGTTCATCTATAATAGGCTGATTGTAAATGTAAAATGTATGGCTCAGGTAGTGCTATATAGTCAGCTGTAACCATAACCTCCTGTGTAATGACAAGCAATTGGAACAGCAATACTACTACTTAAGCTATTTAATTCAGATTGCTTGGCATTTATGCTGATACTCCCACTGAAGGGAAAAAACACAAAATATGATAATAAACAAGTATATTCTGATTATTAATTTTTTATCACACAAAACATCCACCGAAAAAGAAATCAACAGCAGAAAAAGAAACAAAATAATTCTTTGACTACAGTGTTAATAGGAGAGTATCATTTTCTTAAATGTATTTCCCACATTATCAATGGAATGCCCACAGGGAAAAATTAAAAGAAAAAAAAAGAACAAAAGAAAATGTTCAGCTCAGAGATTAAAACAAAGAATCCAAGAAAAGGTTTGTAGATGTCTGATCATTAAGAGCCTTCATGGAGGAAAAAAAGTTGATTTTAAAATGTCATTATATAGTGTCATGGAAAATCAGCAGGGAATAAGGAGATCTGGCTTCATGTCTAGTTTGCTAAGAGTTAAGCAAAGTGCAGACTTTTCTGCCTAGACATGGAGGTAGCAGTGCAGGCCGATTTTGGACAAGTCAAGAGGTTTTTTGGAGCAAACTTGAGTTTTACAGGGATGTCCATAGCCCCAGGGGGGCCAGTGGCCTCCTCATCAATGTATGATTTAGTCTTTTGAGACCCTTCTCTGTTGTTATTTCATTCATAAACCCAGCCACTTATTGACTCCCTACTATATGCCAGCCTCTGCTAAGTCTCTTCCTTCAAGAAGCTTAACTTCTAGTAGGGTAGACAGCTATACAAGGAAAGGAAAGAGAGATCACACCTACCTAGAAGATGGGGGTGAGGGGAGTTGGGAAGAAGTCAGTATTGTCTTCAGAGATAAAGGGACCCTTGAGGTAAGTCTTGAAAGATGAAAAAGGGTTCTCCAGGCAGCGAAGAAGAAGAAATTCCAAGTAGAGGAGATAACAAAATCCTACAAGTATGACCAGTCATGGTGTTTTGGGAGAACTGCAGTTATGCCTAATTAATAGGTCTTGGGTTTAATCCAAAACCCTCATTTACCTTGAGAAATTCAATACAACCCAAACACCCTAATATCTGGCAATTCTCAATAAACAAGGTTTGACAATATCCAAGTCCTATCTATGCAACCTTGCATCACAGATAAATAACTTGATTTACTAAAGAAAAAAAGAAACGGAAGGATAAATACCTTCAACCAATATCAAATATGTCCTGATCCTATGACTTGAAGACCAGAGGCTATTGAAAACCTTCCATGTTAAGGCTGAGGTTTCAGCTCCCCTCTATAGGAGTGGCTGCTCAGGAGGGAGGGCTTCCTTATAGGACTTCTACTGGCTTACAAATAAGACTTTCTCATAGAGTTTGAGGAATGCTTCCAAAATCTAATTTTAATGATACGTATTTCTTGTGTGCATACATGCAAAGCCTCATGGGCCACTGTTCCTGGAAATTCTCTCTCCCTCTCTGGTTAGGGAAGTAGAGTCATCACTTCTTTCTTCCAGTAGCTCTAGAGCCAGGGGCAGGTAAACAGAATGTAGAACTTCACAACAGTACCCTCTTAGCCTAGCTGTCTTCCAAATCACTGTACAATTCACTCACTGTTGGAGTGGCCTTGTCCTAAATAATATATAGCTAGTTCAACGTTCACTTTTCAGTCAATGTCAGAAGGTATTAGGCTAGCTAAAGATCTTTTAAAAAAAATGTGTTCACAGCAATGTCATGTTGCTAATGTAGTCCTTTGGGTAAAGTTGATCATTCCTGACTCTGTGTCTTTTTACCTCAGATGAACTGTGAGAAAGTACTAAAAAACAATTTGGAAAAATGGTTGTTGATTATATCCTTCACATAGCCAAGCTCAGTCCTGATTTGTGGGGTTTCCAGTGGTACGGTGGGTGGACAAAGACAATCTAGTGGAGATCAAACTAGCTTCTCTTTTTACTCCTGGAAGGCAACCCATAGTATGATTTAGCTAAAAAGATTCCAAATAGCCTTTTTCAATGGCCATTCCAGATAAACTAAGAAAAGGTTGAGAGCCTAACTTCACCACATTATTCCTATATGGAACTCCTACATTCTCTCATCCAGGGCCCTCCTCCTCTCCCTGGCCCCAAAATAAATGTTTCTGCAGAGTATGGCATACACACTTTGGTCTTTGAGTTGCTGTTTTTAATGCACTTGATCTCTTATATGTGTGTTCACAGTTAGTACTATGTCTCTTAGACGTGAGGTTCCCAGAGAGCAGAGGTTCTTTCTCTGCTATTTCTCAGTATAATTAATGTACCACAAAGCAGCATGAACAGCAAGGTTCTTAATCAATGCCTTAATGCTTTGAGATTAGTGTATAACTAGGGTGACCATGTAATTGATCATTCAAACTGGAACACCTATGAGAGTGAATGGGGACACTATTAATTATGCTAGGACAAGAGGTATAAACCAGGACTGTTCTGGGCAAACCTTGATGATATTTTCACTCTTCTGATCCAAAAGAAGGATACCCCTTTGCCAATAGCCAAATTAATTTCTCGTGATCATGATGAGTAAGACAGTATTTTGAGTTGGACATTTCTTTCAAATGGAGAAAAAGTATATCCTTCCAGAATGACTCCAAAAGAATAAAATTGGGTGTTTCCACTCATATATACTGAATTCTCTTTGTAGATATTGTAAGCTGGTCAGATGCCTCTCTTACACTAAATTTTTTATTTATGTCTATTAGTATGACACCTCATCCCAAAGCTGGTAGAAGTAGGTACATATAAGCAATGAGTAAATAGTTAGGAAAAAACAATGGAAAGTTCTTGCAATAGGCATCTATTCAGCTTTTTTTTAAAGGTTGCCACATAGAGTCATTAGTTCATCAAGCATATTTGCATTTCCAGGAACATACTTGTTTTTTTCATAAATCTGCCATTTGAAGCCAAGCAGCCAAATCTTAATGCATTTATCAAAGGAGAAGCCGTGAATTAGCTTTTTCAAGAGAGGGTTAACCAGTTTAAAAAAAAACCCACAGATCTGATATCTATTCTTCTCTCTTTCTAATTCCTTGCCATATTTATTTTATCTGATTATCCATCAAGTACTCTAGCAGCTACATGCTTCAACTCTCTAGGAAAATCTCCCAAATAAAACCTTTTGCTGAAATTGAGTTAACAAAAGATATATTTGTTTGTATGACAGTAAGCTGAGAATGAACACTTAAAGATGTATCTCAGACTCGAATCCCCTTTCGTTTATTTTCTGTTTGTTCTCTTCCCTGCTGTTGCCATAGTACCAAAACAGATCATAAGACTAACAGAAATAAGGGAGAGAAAATCCAGAGTGTGATTAAAATCATTTGGTCCTGGCACTGGCTGTATAGACAAAAGATGATGTCTGAAGTAATTTTTCTATTATATTATGCCATTTTGTTAATGTCATTTTAGTAACTGGATATGGATACATTAAGTCCTCCCCTGATTTATACTCCTTCCAATCATGCAAGCATAAACATCTAAAACTATCCTTTTTTTCTTTTTTGACAACTTACAAAGGGGTGAGGGAGAGGTGGAGAAACAATATGTTAAATCTAATATTTAAATTAATTCAGGACAAAAGCCCAAAGCTTCAGCCAAGGTACACGAAAGGCAATACAGCAAAAGGTCAACCCCAGAACTTTGTTTTCCTAATTCTTACTTGAAATAAGAATGAGAAAATATATACCCTTTATTCCATTTTTAAATTCAGTTTAGCTTGGTGTCACTTGCAACTGTGAATGCTAGCATACCCATACTTACTTGTCTCTCATTAGGCATGCTACATGAGGTGTATGTGCCTCACAGTAGTCCTCGTAGCATAAAATCAACACCAGTGACCCCAAGGAATCTCTTTTGTTCCACCAGCCCTGTACTGAGCTTTCCAACTTTTATTAACACCATCCCACCCTCATTTATATCCTCTACTAAAAATCTGTGCATGGAGGCACACAAGCACACACCCAGTGAGATTCACCACCCAAACCAGTTTCCATGGAAACCAAATAGCTAGCTCACTTACCGAAAATTAAGGCCTCAGGTCTCCTGCAGAATTTTCTTTGCTAACCTCTTCCCCTACCCAACCCCACCACCGCCTATCACTTTCAGATCCCAAAAGCAAGAACTGGAGCTTATATTCAAGGCTTAAGACTAGCCCAGTTAAGTCTTAAGATGAACTCAATTTTGCTTTAAGAAAACTCAAATGGAATGACACAGGCAGAATAAAGTTAACATTTATCATTGCACCTCCTGTGTGTTCAATGTCTTTAAATTTTTCTTCACTTTAAAAAAGGTTCTTTAAATAGCCAGCAACCCTAGTGAATGCAAACAGAATATGACTTATAAAAGTGATGCCTATGGTACTTTTTGTGGGCAAGGTGGTTCTAGTGTCAAAGTGACAGGCACTATGATGCTTGGAGCTGCTTTTGATGCACTTACTGTTGACTTTGTCTCTGCAGAAGTAGATCTGCTGGCTTTAACTTCTTGTCCCTGCTACTTCAACAAAGAAAACATAAGAAGCATCCGGCTAACCTATCATGCATAACTTTTATAGTAGATTAATGATGGCTACAAATTCTTTGACACATCTCCCATTGAGAGGTGGGGTTCATGTCCTTTTTCCATGAGTTTTGGTAGGCTCTGTATTTTGACCAATATAATATGAGGAAGTGACTGTGCCAGATTCTGAGCCCAGGAATTTAAAGATTGGCCGCTTTCATTTCTTATGTCTTGGAACACTTGCTCTATGGGAAACAACTATTGTATAAAAATTACAACTAGGGACTTCCCTGATGGTCCGGTGGTTAAGACTTCGCCTTCCAATGCAGGGGGTGCGGGTTTGATTCCTGGTTGGGGAGCTAAGATCCCACATGCCTCGGGGCCCAAAAACCAAACATAAAACAGAAGCAATATTGTAGCAAATTCAATAAAGACTTTAAAAATGACCCACATCAAAACAAATCTTAAAGAAAACAATTCCAACAAGGCTGAGACCACCACCATTCAGTGATGAAGCCAGTGCTACCATGTGGAGAGGCCACATGGAAAGAGAAATGTCCAGCCTGCCCTCAGCTTTCCTGCTGTCCCAACCTATGCCCTACATACATGTGTGAAGAAGCCATCTTGACATTTAGTCTTCAGATGATTGCAGCCCTAGTCATCTGTAATTGTATGAGATCCCAAGTGACAAGTGATCAACAATGACTAGTTAATGTATAGAACCATACTAGATAATAAATTATTGTTAAAGCCATAGGTTTGGGGATGCTTTGTTATTCAGCAATAAATAACCAAATAGCTTCCAACAAAAGGGAAATATTTTTCTTGATTGATCATTGAAAATGGGTACTTATTTAGAAGGAAAAAGTCACCTCATCAATTTGTTTTTCTCATACTCCTTACACCAACCTATGTCCCTTCCAATCTTCAAATTCTTCTTAAAATGTTTTAAAAATATATCTCTCACACCAAGCCTTACCTTTGTATTATTCTCCTGCATTTCCTCAGCATTTGTGTATTATATTTGCATATTTCTGTAAGCATATTTACATCTTGCAAATAGTAACATTCTTTTACAAAATGAGATGTTCCTTTTTTTTTTTTTTAAGGAAAACAAGTATTCCATAAAGGAAGTATGTAAACCTGAATATAAAATATAGGACTTCACACACGGTAGAATATTGTTCCTTGAGTATTAAACTTGGGTTTTTCACAAAACTGGCATTTTTTTAAAAAAATAAAGTTTTACTGTGTCCCTCTTTTATTTTTTAAGGCCACTTATTTCTCAGTTTCTCTAAGAGTAACAGAAGATTCACCTCCTTCCCTTGTCTCAGGCTTTCCTGAGCATACACCTGAAGTCCACCTTCTCATTTCAATAGCCCTGCATGGGGAAATAGAGAGCAGCAGATACTCCCTGAGGTTGTAATGCATCTCTAGTTGTGAAATAAGATGGATAATTTAACTACATGTTTATTCAGGAAAACAGCCACTTTTCAGTAGATAAGCATTTTCCATACACTCTTCCTAGAGTCTATTTAAATCTTACAATAAATCACTGGCTTGTTACCTGCATACACCTATACTACAGAGCAGGGCATGCAAAACAAGATCGGATTGCTGAAAAGCAGACCTTAATCTATGGAAACTATTTCTCTTTGTTCCATGTATCACAGCATTAATTCAATAACATTTATAAAATGGAACTGTGCTTATATAAGCAGATAAATAATTAGAAAGCATATAAATCATTACTTCCTAATGTGACTACAACAAGATTCAATGCAATTTACAGATAAATATGAGAAATTACTACTTCTTTTTACTGAATTAAATCCAGCAACATTTCTAAGAAGAGAAATGAATACTCCCATGTTCACTGGCAAAGAACATAATCGTAAAGAAAGATAAATCTCATTTTTCACCCATTTAAAGTATTCCCTGAGTGAGGGGGAAATAGCTGGAAAATTAACATGTTTACTCTTAATTAATAAAATGTCACCTTAAGATGAGAAGATAACCCTTCACTTTACTAAAATCTCACTTTATGTGGAATAAAGTTGAAATGATCAAAATGACTTTGTGTAAAGTCTGAGTTTCAAACTGCTTTTAAAAGGATACAGTACTGTTGGGACTTCCCTGGCCATGCATTGGTTAAGAATCTGCCTGCGATGCAGGGGACACGGGTTTGAGCCCTGGTCGGGGTAGCTCCCACATGCCGCGGAGCAACTAAGCCCATGCGCCACAGCTACGAAGCCTGTGCTCTGGAGCCCGTGAGCCACAACTACTGAAGGCAGTGCGCCTAGAGCCTGTGCTCCACAACAAGAGAAGCCACTGCACTGAGAAACCTGCGCACCGCAACAAAGAGTAGCCCCTGCTCACGGCAACTAGGGAAAGCCCGCAAGCAGCAATGAAGACCCAACATAGCCATAAATAAATACATACATACATACATACATACAGTTATTTTTTAAAAAAGGATATAGTACTGTCAAACTTCACTACACATTAATAACCATTAGGTAAAATGAGGTAATTACTGAAACATTTAAGACTCAAAATCAGTCTATGTCACTGAATACTGTGAGATATAAAGCATAAATAACCTATAAAAATCAATCATGGGACCCAGAAGTTGAAGGCACTTTGAAGGATTGCTTATTTTATTGGGGCTTTGATTTGGGAAAACAAAAAGCTATAGTTTTATGACATAATTGTTTAATTGGTAGACATTACACTTCCATAAAAACATATTACTTCTAATAGTTTACATTATAAGAGTCACAAAGACCTATCCAAACTGAAGGAAATTTTGATTTTTGTGATTTACTAATTAGTTAGTTTCTTTTTTGTAAAATGTGTCATGAAGTTCTGTCTTCTTGCTTAGGAAATGGCTCTAAGTGGTAAACTTGGATGATGGAAATAAGTAGAAATTTGGAGGAAAGACCATTCCCTTGGAAACTAATGGATGTAGGAAACAGTCTCATTGGTCCAGAGTTTCTACAAGAAAATGCATCCCAAGGCAGTATAAAAAGTGAGTGGAAAAATGAATGTTATCTAATTCCTGGAAGGTCTATGTATGGGATGGTAGAGCACTCCAAAATTATATATTCAATGGGACCATGCTTTTCCTCTGAAGAAGTCCTAACTCCTACTAACATTTTGGGGGGTTAGGAGGGTGCCTATCTCTGGCAGGACTTTCCTATAGAAGCTACTCAGTAGCTTGCCATGGGAGAATCTGACCAGCTTACTGGGCTAAGGCTATATGTCCCCAGTCCTAAGGTTTTCCTCCATAATTTGTTCCAGGCACTCTTTGAAGAGAAACTGAATCCTAATTAACAGAGAAGATAACTGGCATATTTGTGGCTGACTACAATTACTTAAAGAAGTAAAGAGTAGCAGGGGGAAAGGAAAATATTGCAAAAGAGATTTTGTGGACTCAGCAGGGAAAAATGAAAGGTACTACCGTTTGATTACTGAGCAATCAACTCACTCTACACACTTACTACTATACTTTTCACATTATCCTAATTGATTGCCAACTTCACCATCATTCTCTGCTACCTGGAAACCATTCCTTAGGTAATTCAGTCTAAACTTAGTCTGTCTTGAACAAGCATGTTTGTAATTTTGAATACTTCTCACTGTAAGTCTCTACTTTCCTCCCATCTCACCAAAAAGAACCCACACAAATCATACGACTGTAACCTAGAAAACAAAAGATGCTGTCATAAATAACTCATGATATCTAAACTCATACCTGCTTAGAGGATGAAGTCAACTGGCTACATTTACAAAATACAGCATATCATGCCAACAAGAACTAATGCCATAATTTGCCCCAGATCTGGGGAGCTTGAAGTATCTGGAAGAAGTAGGCTACAGGCAAGAATTTAATGTTGTATAGCCTACTGCAAAGGAAAATAAAGTTCACTCAACAAAGAAAGCCCCAAGTAACTCAATAAAGAAATCAACATACTACACTTGAAATTGAAACTGCTATGTGTTGAACAATTTGTCAATTGACACAAATGTGATACTTGACTTTCTAATAAATATTGCCAGGAAATGCACATGCAAAAGAGCAATCAACTCTATGGAGCAAGACTGTATTTTGTTCATTCCTGTATTTTTTCCACTAGTTCTGCTTGGTCTCTTTTATAGATTAATGTGTGTGTTTGTTTTTTCAACTTTGCATTCAAAAACAGAAAGAGAAAAGGTGGCACTAAGGAGAATTTTCAATAGTTTGGAGTCACATGCCCTTAGGACAATTCCACTAGCAATGAATTGTTACACAATTATTTACACTGACTACGACAATAAAAAGAGTGAATCTAAAATCAAACAAAAACATTAATCACAAAGGATTCCATTCTTTCTGAATGGTATGTTTTATACAGCTTCGTGAGTAACTCCTACTATATATCACATCAGTAAAAAGAACTTATTAACTGTGGGACTGGCTCAATTGGAAATCAGAATGCAGGTGATCGTTTGGTTCACTTAACCTCTTCCTCTGCCACATTTCCCTTGATACTGGCTTTGTCTTACCAATTTCAGGTACGCATACCCCATATATTCTTCGAACGTACTCCCATCAAAATTTGTTCATTTAAAAAGAGAACCGGGCTTCCCTGGTGGCGCAGTGGTTGAGAATCCGCCTGCCGATGCAGGGGACACGGGTTCGTGCCCTGGTCCGGGAAGATCCCACATGCCGCGGAGCGGCTGGGCCCGTGAGCCATGGCCGCTGAGCCTGCGCGTCCGGAGCCTGTGCTCCGCAACGGGAGAGGCCATAACAGTGAGAGGCAAAATATAAATAAATAAATAAATAAATAAATAAAATAAAAAGAGAACCGACAAAATACATGTATGTTAATGCCCAGTAATATTTGTTATAATTACACTTCCAGATATATCTGCCCTTTAAATAGAGAACAAGAAGCTTCAAGCCAAAATAAAGTGTTTCTAAATTTTAAGATTTTAGCCATTAGCAATCCAGTAGGAAAGATATTTGGGGAGCAAAGAGACCTCCTGGAGCCCCTAAAATTACTTGGCATACTCCTGAGATTAACCATGACTGTCTAGATGTACATAACACTGTTTATGTTTTAGTTTAGAACCAAGCTCCAGAAGAGAATTCCATACCCTATGACACCTACCTTTGGGAAAACCATAGCAAAGCTGATAGCATAGTGGACAAGAACATAAATGAGGTTGAGCAAGTTATTTAACTTCACTGTGCCTCAGTCTCTTTATCCTTGAAATGTGTGTAATCAAAACATCTACTTCGGGGCTTCCCTGGTGGCGCAGTGGTTGCGAGTCCGCCTGCCGATGCAGGGGAACCGGGTTCGCGCCCCGGTCTGGGAGGGTCCCGCATGCCGCGGAGCGGCTGGGCCCGTGGGCCGTGGCCGCTGGGCCTGCGCGTCCGGGGCCTGTGCTCCGCAACGGGAGAGGTCACGGCAGAGGGAGGCCCGCATACCACAAAAAAAAAAAAAAATCTACTTCATTGGGTCACTGAAGATTAAAACAGATAGTAATATATAAAGCACAGAGCACAGTGCCTGCAGGATATGAAGCACTGGACTAATCATGGTTATTATTATAATTTTACTCACATATAAGAAATTCAGAAAACTATTGAACTGTCATATCAAGAGATAATAAAGTATTAATGGAAAGCCAGGTTGAAAGGAAGGTCATTACAACCTGGCACAGAGTACAGTCAAACCATCCTTCTAACTGACCCAGTGCCCCAGGGCCTGTGCTAAGTGGTATCATGGTCCGGAGGTAAGGTACCACACCTCAGTCTGTGCAGCCTGATCATGCACACAAAGATGAGCTGAAAAAGAAGTAAGCGCAGCGTAAAGCAACTTGGCAGAGAGATTCCTGTGTAATAAAAGCCAAAGGAATCTTAGTCCACCAAGTTTCCTATAAGCCACCTCCAACAGAAGCTGCTAATGATATGCTACAATATGGAGGCATAGATTTTTATGAACTATTTTCCAAAAATCTTTGGAGCCTTACTTCATTTTTTTCCAGGTCTTGTACAGGCCCATTACTTCTCTATGAGTTTGTTTCCCATCTCTTCCAGTAAACAATGTTGTTTGTTCACAGGCTGTACTTACTTCATCTCCTTTGCCCTTGGGTATATCTCAAGAAAAAAATGCCCTGTATGCATAAACGGCTCAATTGATTAAAGTTGTTGATGACTCTGTTGCACATATTTGATTGAAAATCTGGCTCAAGACATTATTTCCAATTTGGTTCTGGCTTCTCTTGAATAGCCACCTGTGTAAATTCTTCAATAATGCTGATTTTAAATCTTTTCCAAAAAGACACCCAGATATCTTAACAAGAAATTTTATCTGAAGTTAGATGCTGGAAAGGAAAATATATGACAGTGGTGTGTGTGTGTGTGTGTGTGCGTGTGCACCTCTAAACCAGGTTTTTGTTTTTTTTGTTTTTTCTATTTGGGGAAAATAATCGAGAATCTTTAACCAGAAACTTGCCATTTTTCAACATTTTCCAGTCTCTGCCTTGGAACTAGCCAAATATTTTCCCAATTTTGAGATATAGTTGACACATAACATTGTGTAAGTTTAAGGTGTACGATGTGTTGATTTGATTCACTTATAAATTGCAAAATGTTTACCATCACAGTATTAGTTACCACATCTCCATCACATTTATAGTAAACAATTATTTTCTGTGGCGAGAATATTTAAGATCTACTCTATTAGCAACAATCAAGTATATGATACAGTATTATTAGCTCTAATCACCATGCTATACATTAAACCACCAAACTTGTTAATCTTATAACTGGGAGTTTGTGCCCTTTGATCAATATCTACCCATTTCCCTCAGCCCCTAGTAAGCACCACTCTACTCTCTGTTTCTCTGTTTGTCCTGTTTAGATTCTACATATAAGAGATATTATGGAGTATAAAATATTTTAAATAGGTTTTAATAATTGACAACAAGAATAAGAAACACATCTTGATTTTAAGTGGAGCAAGAAGAAAGAAAAATCTCTGACTTCCTAAATATGAAATTTCTCTAGCTTGTGGAGGATCCCAAATAAAAACAAATGTATATGATGAAACTATCATAACCATAAACAAATTTTTAAAAGAAAGTTTTCATGAGTTATATCAGTGATTCTCAAAGCATAGTTTATGTACTGGATAAGGATCAAAGCCAGCTTAGTTAAGGCAGCTGGTTGTGACTGTTACTTCAAAGTTATGGGGGCTGTGATGTGTAGCCAGAAGAGTGCCAACTCCTCAAAGTATAAGAGTGGCTGAACAGGCCCTTCAATAACAAGCCAAATCAAAAGTTGAGGTAGTAGTAGTGTAGTATGATTCAAAAGGGAAATCATTCAGCCAGTTAAAAAAAAACCCAAAAAACAAAAAAACTAGTATTTCTTGAGTACCAACTTGAGCTGTTACCACTTCACCGTTAATTCAACAAATATCTTTTAAGTTACTATGATGTGCCCTGTACTGTTCTAGGCCTCTCCAGAGGTAAGACGGTGAACAAGGGACTTCTCTGGTGGTGCAGTGCTTAAGAATCTGCCTTGCAATGCAGGGGGCCCAGGTTCAATCCCTGGTCCGGACCCCTGACCCACATGCATGCCGCAACCAAGGAGCCCATGAGCTGCAACTAAGGTGCCCACGAACCGCAACTAAGGAGCCCGCTGGCCGCAACTAAGACTGGGTGCAATCAAAAAAAAAAAAAAAAGACAGTGAACAAGATATGATCCCTATCTTCATAGAGCTTATATTCCAGAAGGCAAGATAATAAATAAATAAAATTAAATAAGTAAATAATGCAGTATGTCAGATGGTGATATACGTTAAGTAGAAAAATAAAGCAAGGAAAGACGATGTGTACTTACAGAACGTGACTATATGTGAGAGGGGTGATGCAATTTTGAATAACATAGTCAGCTCAAGTGTCTCTGAGAACCTGATCTTCGAGCAAAGGCTTGAAGGAATAAAGATAGCAGAGTGAAGATATCTAGGGGGAAAGATTCCAGACCAAGGATAGAATAAGCCAGGCTCTATGGGGAAAGGGAGAAAAGTGGAAGATATGGATCTTGTCCTAGAGGAATGTAGTATCTGGTTGAGTAGGGAAAAAAAAAAAACATATACAACTAAATATTCCCATTATATCCTATGCTTAATGCCTGGTGCTTTTCTCATAGTATTAACTGTCAAGTTACTTGTCTATCTTCCCGCAATAGACTGTGAGCATCTTGAGGCAGGAGTCGTGGTTTATCCATTTCTTGTGTCTTCACTGTTAAGCACAGTATCTGACAGAGCAGGTGCTCAATAAACTAGTGAGCATGTATCAGTTTAAGAAACAATACTGAAGTGCATAGGGCAGTAGTACCTTTCAAGTTATAAAATTCCTCAGAAGTTCAGAAAAGTAAAAAAAAATAATAAGTGAGAGCCGGAACCATCAAGATAGGCTTCAAGGAGGAAAATGCCCCTCAGATTAGTAATGGGAGTGGGAGTGAATTGAGATGGGATAAATAATTCTCTCCTTCAGCCTCACAAAGTTGGAAAACCTCTTATTTTATAATAGGCTAGAGAGGTCTCAGAATAGTATTCCATGTCTCAGATGTAACACTGAAGAATTAGTGACTGTGAGATTAAATTCACCATAGAAGAGGAACTTTAAGCCTGAAAAATAGAATCCTCCATAAGTAAGCCCAATAGAATCCACATTTCCTAAATCCCTTTAGCACAAAAGGTTTTGGTTAGTCACTCAATCCAGGAACCTGTATCTGCCTCTATCGGTTCTGTGAAATCAGTGATGCTAGAAAAACCTAATGACAAACTTTAATCAAAACTTTAATTCCAAAATTTAAACTGACAGACTCCTGGTTCAGTGACTCTGAGAGGCAGACATTCCTCAGGGCACTAAAACATTAGGAAAGAACCTTATCAAGTGACTTTCTAGTACATTTATCTAGTACATTCATCTTTTTATTTAGTTATTATCTGGTCAGGGAGCACATTTATATTCCGACACCTTCTATGGTTAAATAAAAAAATTCTTCCTGCCAATTTTGCCAATTTCTATTTACCAGCCATTGAGTTTTCTAGTGTGTTTCTAAATGGAGCTTGAAATTAACATGGCTTTTGCTTTTATTCACTTTCCTCTATCCTGGCAGCATCAATAACCAGTCTGAGAAGTGCACCTGATTTGTGGGTAGAGGATGATTGTTGCCATTGGAATTATACTGCTCTGGCATTCATTGCAAGGTTAGTGAAAATCAGATTACCCTGGTGTGTAAAGAAAAACATGTTCCACACCATTTACCCTGCTCATAACCCTGTGTACATCCTAAGTTTAAGAGAAAGACTTTTAAAAAATTAAACATAATTTAGAGGTCTGCACATGGACAAAGTAAAAGATTGGGAAAGAACTTTGTTTTTTTTTTATACATCTTTATTGGAGTATAATTGCTTTACAATGGTGTGTTAGTTTCTGCTTTATAACAAAGTGAATCAGTTATATATATATACATATGTCCCCATATATCTTCCCTCTTGCATCTCCCTCCCTCCCACCCTCCTTATCCCACCCCTCTAGGGGGTCACAAAGCACTGGGCTGATCTCCCTGTGCTATGCGGCTGCATCCCACTATCTATTTTACGTTTGGTAGTGTATATATATCCATGCCACTCTCTCACTTCGTCCCAGCTTACCCTTCCCCCTCCCTGTATCCTCAAGTCCATTCTCTAGTAGGTCTGCATCTTTATTCCCGTCTTGCCCCTAGGTTCTTCATGACCATTTTTTTTTTAGATTCCATATATATGTGTTAGCATACGGTATTTGTTTTTCTCTTTGTGACTTACTTCACTCTGAATGACAGTCTCTAGGTCCATCCACCTCACTACAAATAACTCAGTTTCGTTCCTTTTCATGGCTGAGTAATATTCCATTATTTACATTCCCACCAGCAGTGCAAGAGGGTTCCCTTTTCTCCACACCCTCTCCAGCATTTATTGTTTGTACATTTGTGTGTGTGTGTGGTGTGCACGCCTCTCACTGTTGTGGCCTCTCCTGTTGTGGAGCACAGGCTCCGGACACGCAGGCTCAGTGGCCATGGCCCACGGGCCCAGCCGTTCCAAGGCACGTGGGATCTTCCCAGACCGGGGCACGAACCCATATCCCCTGCATTGGCAGGCAGACTCTCAACCACTGCACCACCAGGGAAGCCCCCGTTTGTAGATTTTTTTGATGATGGCCATTCAGACCGGTGTGAGACGATACCTCACTGTAGTTTTGATGTGCAGGTCTCTAATGATTAGGGATGTGGAGCATTCTTTCCTGTGTTTGTTAGCAATCTGTTTATCTTCTTTGGAGAAATGTCTGTTTAGGTCTCTGCCCATTTTTGGATTGGGTTGTTTTTTTGATATTGAGCTGCATGAGCTCCTTGTAAATTTTGGAGATTAATCCTTTCTCTGTTGCTTCATTTGCAAATATTTTCTCCCATTCTGAGGGTTGTCTTTTCATCTTGTTTACGGGTTCCTTTGCTGTGCAAAAGCTTTTAAGTTTCATTAGGTCCCATTTGTTTATTTTTGTTTTTATTTCCATTTCTCTAGAGGGTGGGTCAAAAAGGATCTTGCTGTGATTTATGTCATAGAGTGTTCTGCCTAGGTTTTCCTCTAAGAGTTTGATGATGTCGGGCCTTACATTTAGGTCTTTAATCCATTTTGGGTTTATTTTTGTGTATGGTGTTAGGGAGTGTTCTGATTTCATTCTTTTACATGTAGCTGTCCAGTTTTCCCAGCACCACTTATTGAAGAGACTGTCTTTTCTCCACTGTATATTCTTGCCTCCTTTATCAAAGATAAGGTGACCATATGTGTGTGGGTTTATCTCTGGGCTTTCTATCCTGTTCGATTGATCTATATTTCTGTTTTTGTTCCAATATCATACTGTCTTGATTACTGTAGCTTTGTAGTATAGTCTGAAGTCAGGGAGCCTGATTCCTCCAGCTCCATTTTTCGTTCTCAAGATTGCTTTGACTATTCGGGGTCTTTTGTGTTTCCATACAAATTGTGAAATGTTTTGTTCTAGTTCTCTGAAAAATGCCAGTGGTAGTTTGATAGGGATTGTATTGAATCTGCAGATTGCTTTGGGTAGTAGAGTCATTTTCACAATGTTGATTCTTCCAATCCAAGAACATGGTATATCTCTCCATCTGTTTGTATCATCTTTAATTTCTTTAATCAGTGTCTTATAATTATCTGCATACAGGTCTTTTGTTTCCTTAGGTAGGTTCATTCCTAGATATTTTATTCTTTTTGTTGCAGTGGTAAATGGGAATGTTTTCTTAATTTGGGATAGAACTTTGAACTGGAAGTGGAATTGAGGGAATGGCATTTATGTCTGTATATTTGTATGCAGCTAATTTGAAAGTAGTGATAATAATCCTTATCATATCATTGAAGAGGTTTTAAGAGTACCTAAAATTACAGGGAAAACTACTTAACATATGATTTTCAAGCCTCCTTATACATACCAGTATGACTCACTTGTCAATATAAAAAAAATTTCTATTTGTGCAATCAAGTTTTATAACCTTTGTTTGAAATAATCACTGCCCCTTCCTACAGGAATATTATACACCTTTTACCCTACTGTCTTCTGTCCTAGACATATGACTTGCTTTGACCAATGTAACATGAGTGGAAGTGATGTGTACTGCTTCCTAGAACTTTTAAAAGCAATTTGAGTGATCTAACACCTTGCTCTTTTCCCTCAAATTAAAATGCCAGTGTCCTGAAAGGGGAAGGTTCTTTGAGCCTAGATCCCAGAGTGAAGAGAAAATGGAGCAGAGCTGCAGTCAACCTGCAGAAAACTCCTAAGTGATAAATGAATCGTTCTTTTTGTAAGCCACTGATATTTGGGGGTTGTTTACTACCATAGCATAACTTAACTGAAGCTAACAAATGTAACTTCCATGAGGCAAAATAGTATATATGCTTGAATTTAATGGGACTTTGTTAAAAACCATATATTTACATATATGTGTCTCTACACACATATGCCTTTAAAATGTTCTTACTTGTAAGTCCCATTTATATTGCTGTACTATCTCGCATTGCTTGGATATGAATTCACCTATATGTTGGTTCTGTGGTGTATCTTTTTTGGTGTTAAAGTTTCTAATATGTTTTATAATTTTTATTTTTGAGCTCAACTTCCATGGAGATGTGAGCATATTTTCTGCATAAGACACAAACAGACCATGGGTTGTGACGGCCTCCTCTTTCATGATTTCATAGATGCTTCTCCCTAAGTACTAAAATATTCACCATTTCCAAACCAGTTTTTAAATCTATTTATTAGCTCTAGGTCTTTAAAACTCAAGGATAAGGTTCTAGTCTCTCCCATATGACCTGAAGCTTAGGGTAATTAGTGAATTATCCTACGCCAGCCAGCAGAGATTTTCTGATAGCTCTTCATAAATGATATAGTGCATTTCTGGCTCTGAGAAGCATGTACAAAAATGAATTCCTGTCCCTTCCCCTTTAAAAAGTTTGTGAGCTTGATAATAGGCCAGAGGCAGATCTACCACATAGCTAATGAAGCTTAG